>NC_092821.1:78649959-78852459 GCF_023375885.2 Dermacentor andersoni | reverse complement strand
AAGGCCTGAAAAATATATTACTCTATTTTCCGAACTTCTCCATTTAACGAAATAATTCGAGCTTCATCACGGCTTCGTTAAATCGAGTTTCAACTATGGTTTGTGGATCCGAATGCGCGTTGCAGAAGCACTACTATAATCTGCGGACGAGTCACCGCTTCCATCGCCCCGTCTAGCCTTAGCAGTGTTGCAACGTTTGCAAATCAAACGTGAGAAGCCGTCTTAATGCAGCAGGCACACGAACTTTGCGTGTGCACCAGAAGACGTCACCAGCTCAGAAATCTCGAGCCGCCACCTTCCGCTATTTTCCCTAATCCTATCATCTAGCCTATCATCTAGGAACGATAATGCATCTCCTCTACCCGACGCTCCACGGCTACCTCTGCCCACTTTGCAACGTACCCGACACTCTGGCACAAGTACTTGCTCCTGGAATGCCTGTGGCAGGAAGGCAGCGAAAGGCAACCAGAAACGCACGCAAAACGAGCAATAGAAGCAAACGACCCATTGGAAACGTGGGAGGCCAAGCTAACCCTCGGGGATCTGGAAGGCCAACGACAACTCGTCGCCAGGGCCAAGAGGGCAGTCGAAGCCAGAGCGTTCCTGGACTAAGGAGCCTTCCCACCTTAGGGCGATACTCGGCCTCGCTCGGGACACTGTTTCGTTTAATAAACGTTTCTCTCTCTCTCTCTCTCTCTACGATGGCTTGGGGGAGGCGCATACACCATCCGTCACCTGCTTCTCCTTCGGTGGAGCGCTGAAGAAGGGCCGCAGACGGCGAGCCCAACGTACACCCGCACGTAGAGTGCATTCGTTCAGCGCTGGAGTTGCGTCCTTGCAGGCGCCGCGTAGTGTGCTTCGAAATGTATTTTTCTTGGGTCGGCAGCCGTAAAACAGTGTTACTGGCGTGCGTATCGGCGTTCCCGAGAGACCTATAAATAGGCTGATCCATCCTACGGCACGCACTGTACAATGTAAAACGGTTATCTGTTTGTTTCCAGAGATGTGCATACTATATCCGAGAAGAATGGGCGCAGTGGTTGAAACTTTGGTGAGGGAGGCCGTTGAGACACGATCTCGGTGCTCTAAATTACACGTCGATTGCTGCGTGGGCGTGCTTGATAAGGGAAACCGGGATAAAGGGAGGCGAACTTAAACAACCACGTGTTGATCGTGTTCCAACCCAAATTCGCCTAGCTCTGCTTTCTCCTCCTATTGGGCAGGTATACGCGTATCTTACGCTGGTACAAAGCAGGAATACATGTTGATTCCCGTGTGATCGCCGCCAGCTGTTTAGGAAGATTGCGTCGTATGAGAGTGCGCGGAGCACGCTACTACAAAGCACCGGAGGGTGCGGTTCACCGATATTTCTATGCAGGGTGTTTCGGGGTGGAGGAGACAAAGGACTCGTTATTGGCGGGTTAATTACGGGCTCGCGCTAATTACGTTTAGAATTTTAACTAAGAGCAGAGGATATGAAGAAGAAGGTACAAGCGAGTCACTCAGGCTTCTTGATGGCTTTATCAGTACCGCGGTCGTTCACTCCAGCTCCGATAGTCGGTGGGTTTGTTATAGATCCGTCATTGTGGCAAAGCATGTAATTTTTACCTTGTCTGTCTGACCATCGTTGTCAAGCCAGGTAATTGGGTGTTACACTCATTCTGTCTGAGGACAACACTCGCTGCCCGACTAAAGTGCGTGAGAAATATTGCGTATACTTAAAGCAACCACTTTGTCGTTGTGTCCAAAGGGGCTAACTGCTGTGGTCCGCAGAGGTAGTGACGCGCGCCAGTTAGTTGGAGCAAGCGGTGATGTCATAGCATGATGGCGGGGAGGGGGGGGGAGGCACGATGCAGCGCTGATTGGTTGACGCAAGTGATAACGTCATCAGGTGTACTCGTATAAGGCAAGATACGACATCATGCGAGGCTAGATAAGTAGAGTAGGGACACAACTACCGATACTTCTTGAACAGCTTCCGCTAGAAAACACTCACCGGGGGTGATCAATTCTCTTTTCTCTGTCACTTTTCTCCGTCGCCGCCAAGCGACGGAGAAAAGTGACACTCTGGTGACAGGGTGCCTTTGCAAGCACTCTTACTGAAGTCCATCAAGGAAAAGGACGAAACGAAAACAAGACGTGAAAGACAGAGAGGTTAACCAGAGTAAGTGCAAGGGCAGAAGAGATTACAAAGCAAGAGCAAATGAAAAAAAAGGAACGTATCAGTTCCCACGTTCTACAGCTATTCAATGAGTCCCATTTCTTCTAAAGAACATACCAACCCTTCTAAAGCACTTCGTGCCGACGTCGGTTAAGACCAGGGTCCAATATTTCTGGCTCCCGTAGGGTACAATTGTCCCTCTTGTCGAGCGTGGTGGTCCAGATGACTATTCTTTGTGCATTGAAGCGACGGCTAAGACACAGAAGGTGCGCTGTCGTCTCTTTGCATCCGCAGACTTCAGAATCTGGACATGTGGCCATTCCGATGAGGTAGGAGTACTCACTCGGACAAGCTACTCCAAGCTGTGGACGAGAAAAGAGAGTCACCTCCCGTCGTGGTAAACCATGTGTAAGGCGGAGCTTCAGACCACAGGATCCAGGGGAAAACGGCGCTGGTTTTTAAAGTCTGCCGAATTCCCCTGGGCCAACGGCTTTCCCACTGCATCTGTTCTCGTCATCGGGATAACGACGCGGTCGGCACTGGTATGTGAAGATCGGGAGGCTGTGTCCACTGGCTCGTTTCCAGGGATACCACATTGATTTGGCAACCACTGAAACACAATATCATGTCCTTTCTCAACCAACCGATGGTAAGTTTCTCGTATTTCAATGGCAAGTCATTCTTGAGGTGTACGGCGTAATGCAGGGAGCAAGATTTTATGGTTATGATGGTTACGATAAATACTCATTCAAGATCGTTAAAGGATGGTAAGTTCGAAAGTACCTTAAGTTAGACTGCTCGAGGTATGGCAGAACATTCAATAGCTTATCCTTCACATCTGGCGTTTACATCGATTCTTTACAAATACTCTTTCATTTTCCGAACACAATGTGCGAGAAATTATTCTTTTATCAAAACTGGAGGCAGGTCTGACGCACGTATAATAGCAAAAAAATTGTCGTTCGGGTGGTCGTGCTGGAAATTATCGATATATTTACCCGAATTCACATGGCTAGCGACAAATACAAAGGAAGAAGTTCTGAGGCACAGGAGTAGGGGTTTCCAATGAACCAGACGAGATGCTCCTATAAAATGCTAATTACTTTGAGCTCTCGAGCTCAAAATGAGCCTACAGTGCAAAGGCGCTGTAGACTGCGAAAGGAAGATTGAAGTGCAAGCCCTAATGACCTTTTAATTATATGGGTGATTAAGCCGTTTCGATTCCATTACGAGTGCTCCGAAAAGCGTGTAAGAAGGAAAGCGGGGACAAGCCTGACGGCTACGCGGAATCCACAAACCTCGGAGGCTCGCAAGAAAAAAAAAATAACTTAAAAAATACGCTGCACATAAACTACGGAAGAAAGCGGATGAGGTTGAAGGAAGTCAATTCAGTTGTGCCGCTTCTTCAGCGCGCGCGCTCAAGAACAAAACCTAATGGCAGCGCTCTTCGATTACGCTTTTTTTTTATATTCTCGTCTGCTTTCGTACACCGGACAAAATTAATTAGTCATTCATCACTGCGCACACTTGCGTAGCAATAAAGAAAGGTCCGACGCCAGAGTGCACATGCCGCAAATGCGCTCCGAAAATACATTTGCCTTTCAAATTCCGCTCGGTGTGTGTCGTACGCCGGTCTCACTAATAGCCGTAGCGAGCGCCGACAGCAGCTGCGACTGGCGTCCATTACCGGTAAGCCGTGATGAGTTGTGTGACCGGCGGCGACTGCGAGCATATTTATTTATTAAGCGCGATGTCATCGGCCAGCTCTCCGGAGCGCTCATGAATATCGCCCGGGACTTGATTGATTGTGCTCTTACCGTTTGTTGATATATTGAAACAGAAGCGCTAACAAAAGCCCTGATACTCTTTTTCTTTGAAGCGGCGCGCCATCTGTTTTAATTGGTGATGCAGACGAAACGATATCTGCGGTGTTGTATGCGGCAGACGACAGAACGTCATATAGTGCTCAACGTAGCGTGGCATTTACGGCCGGAGCTTCTATAGGATATAATTTTTTTTATTATTGTTGGTGGCTGGGGGGGGGGAGGGGGCAGTGACTGAGGAAGGCTTAATGTTTAGAGCTGTGTGCTTCCATCAATAGTTGAGTGGCATCAAGCTTTTTTTTTTTATTTTTTTGCTTGAATTGCATGTTATGTCCTTACCGCATAGCAACGCGCTTAGTGCTCTTGTATTCAATGTTTCGTTAATCTATATATAACGTTAGGAAGAAAAACCATAAAGGCTCGATGAAATATTTTGTCTTCGCTCAGCTTGGACCGTAATATACAGATAGTGGCCCCATTGGAGTTGACGGCCTTGTTCTGGAGACAAAAGAGGCTATTGTTTTTATGCACGACGCGAACATGGAGAAATAGGTTTTGCTGCCTCTGTGTATCGCCGTAAACGTATGTCGATCGGTAGATGTGCGGGCCTTCATCTGTAAATAATGTATTACTAAGTACTGTCGCCAGCTTCGAGCTTGTTCTGAGGATAAGTCAATATTTCTATCATACACCCGCATAGTAGAATATCTTATATTCGCTTCTCCTGTGGGCAACACCGTGCCGTTTAATAGATTACTTCTCGCGGTATATTAAAATAACGCGCAGGCATTCATGTACTAAAGTAAAATGCTCAAGTATATTTTTTCTATATTCCTCTAACCTACGAAGAGTTATCAATATCGCGCGTGAACGCTTATTTCTCTCTTTCTCAGCGGGATTAAAGCTGAGCCCGTAATTATCCATATCTAATGGAGCCTTAGTGTTTGATCAGTTCGCGAAACAGTTCATAGAAACGGAACCCATAATAATGTTTGTTAATATCTTTTCGCTTTTTTCATTTGTGTTTCACCCGTTCATACTCGAGTTCAGTGATGAATATGTGAAGCATTCGGCCTGCAATGACACCAAACCTTTTTTTTGTCCCACCTGTGATTTCTTTTTGACATGCAGTTACACAAGCAGTAATACAAACTCAAGCAACTCAAAAAAGTGGATGACTGAAGTAAGCTTGCTCTTCTGGCTGCCACCACAGCTTACTCTGATTAAAAGCGGTAGAACAATCGCGTCGCTGCAGTGACATATTATGTCGACATGTGGATTTGTAGGCAAGGACATCTCACCGAGTATAAATGAAGGATCTAGCGACATTCCTTTTTCGTTGGGCAATTTATTCCCTCAAGCCTCCTACCTGCGAACTACTGTCTCACAAACCGTACTTATGTTTCGGATTTTGCAGAGCATGCAAAGCGGCCTGTGGCAATTTCTTCCAAGCACTGCACGCCAAAATATATACCTCATATTTGTAAACTACGCCTAATAATACATGTAAGCTGGAAAAAATTCATGCAATATACACTGCTGTGAAGGATTCTTGTTATGTGAGTAGCACTTTTGCTTAACACTTGGAAACATTGCAACAAATTCACGTAAACTTCACACACCACATCAAATTTGTCTGCTGTAGATGCCCTCACGCCTGCAGTTGACAAAACTGTAATATCTGTTTTCCTTTCAGTACTAAGGATATGTAAACTTCGCGCTTCTATATAATCTTTAGCGCAGCTCTTAGGCGCGCTTTCCTGCGTTTCGCATCGGCCTCGTCCCTCGGCGTAACCGAGCGAACGAGCACAGCGAAGGATGAAAGAGCAAATGCGCAGCGCAGTCGGGGATGAAAAAGGGCGATAGCGAAGTGAGTGCGAGGAGGAACGCGGAGGAGGAGGGTATGGCGAAAGCGAGGGAAGAAAAGCGTAGGGCCGCGCCACACGGGCTCTGCGGCGATGACCTCTATGAGATGGCGCTAGAGCAGTGCGCCGTCGTCTGTTCACCAATGGCATGCGGTGAGTGCGTCCACCTATACCATATATGGAAACAAAACGCTGCATGAGCGGAAGTCTTTCTGCGGCGGCTCCTCCCCGTCCCTCTTCCGCAGTGCAGAGCAAGTTATAGCTCAGGCCGACCTCTCTGCCTTTCTGTAAATAAATTTCTCTCTCTCTGTGCTGTTGACCTCACCCGCGCGTCACCCACGCACTGCCTCTCGCAATCTTCCGATTAGCAAGGCAGTCGCGCCGCACTTAGCTCCGTTTGAAATGTGCCGCATGACAAAGATTGTCCGTGCCAGCCAATATATCGCGAAATGCGAACACGCATAGAGCTGGGCTCAAATTTCAAATGAGGGAGTATCATAATCGTCGGGGAATTTTTACGTTACCAATTTTCGGTACATCCTGTTAGTAAATCAAGCCATAAATCGAAATTCCGCTTGCTACAGTCACGTTAATTTAACTTTCTCTATCAGAGGGGATATACATTATTCAAATCGCTCCAGCAGTTATCTATAGAACAGCTTTTCTGCATTTTACATGCATTTGGATAGGCGGCATAGGAGTTCGCCCCAAGCTAAAGCTTCCTCTTAAATTGAAGCAATCAACAGACATTATGACAAACCCCGAATATTCAAGCGCCCAGTTCGAAATCCTTCACTTGGACTTTACAGACTCACAAAGAAAGGGTGAGGAGTCGGAAGAACGCAAGCGGTCCTGTTTTCCGTAGATGTGGGCGCAAGGACAATTGCGGCAAAAACTGGAAAAGAAGATGCGAGCAACTTTATCAATCGCCTGAAGGCTGAATCTTTCAAACCGACAAAGACGCTAGTCTGCAACAACGGATCGGCTTTCTGGAGCATCTATTTAGCGAGGTCGCCAACGACCACAAGAAAACGTTAAAATATTCTATTTACCACACTGCAACCAACGGCCTAGTGGAACGTGCCATGTGGAACTTCAAGCAACCCCTAAAGATTTATCCTGACTCTGCAGGTGGCGGCAAATGCTGCTTCGCGTATGTTGTGTAAGTTCGCAACATATCGCACGTGTCTGGTTTAGTCTGCAGTCTTCATGTTGCCGCTTCGATAACCGCGCGCATACTTCCTGCAGGCTGTAAGCTAGAACTCTTAAGGAATCTAAATTTTACTGAAATCAAGAAAATAGCCATAGAACAAGAGGTCCACTAGCGTGGAAGAACAGAAATGTTCATAAAAGACATAACCAGTGAGACACCGGACGTGCAACCTGGATACGACGTCCTAGTAAAGAAAGCAGTTGCTCTTCCTAATTCTAAATATTACGGACCATCCAGAGTGTTTAACATCGTACCCCAGCACAGAATCTTGAAGAGCGTCTGCTCAAAGAGCCTCGGGTTAAACAAAGTGCGTTTCCATCAGCCACATATTCTAATATTGCACCAGGAGGTGTAATCAGGTGGAGTCCGGAAGAATGGTGTGCTCTAGCTGCACGCAGGAAAGAATACGAAGACGCGGGACGCGGGTACAAGAGACGGAAAGGAAAGGAGATATGAATGGCGGGTGACGCCCGTCTCACTGGAATCGCGTGTCTTGTATAGCAGTTCTTGTTAAGGATGCTACAACTAACCTTGTGGTGATTTACTTTAGGGATGTCCAATTACTCGTGGAGTAAGCCATTTACCATGAAGTGTGAGCTTCGCATCCATTCCGGGAAGTGCACTCATAAAGCCGCCCGAAATCGAGGAGATATGCATTGTTGTGAACACATTTCAGCTGTTCAATTTCAGCAGCGCAGATAAGCGTTGACAGGAAGATCAACACATTTCGCCGCTCAATATAAGGAAGTGTTTTTTCGGGAACGGTGCTCAGGCTCCCTGCTATTCGGACATTATTTCCTTATTGTTTATGCTTCAATAGAGCATTTTAGGTCATCATCATCATCATCATCAGCCTAGTTACGCCCACTGCAGGGCAAAGGCCTCTCCCATACTTCTCCAACTACCCCGGTCATGTACTAATTGTGGCCATGTTGTCCCTGCAAACGTCTTAATGTCATCTGCCCACCTAACTCTCTGCCGCCCCCTGCTACGCTTCCCTTCTCTTGGAATCCAGTCCGTAGCTCTTAGTGACCATCGGTTATCTTCCCTCCTCATTACATGTCCGGCCCATGCCCATTTCTTTTTCTTGATTTCAACTAAGATGTCGTTTACCCGCGTTTGTTGCCTCACCCAATCTGCTCTTTTCTTATCCCTTAACGTTACACCCATCATTCTTCTTTCCATAGCTCGTTGCGTCGTTCTCAATTTCAGCAGAACCCTTTTCGTAAGCCTCCAGGTTTCTGCCCCATATGTGAGTACTGGTAACACACAGCTATTGTACACTTTCCTTTTGAGGGATAGTGGCAACCTACTGTTCATGATTTGAGAATGCCTGCCAAACGCACCCCAACCCATTCTTATTCTTCTGGCTATTTCAGTCTCATGATCTGGATCCGTAGTCACTACCTGCCCTAAGTAGATGTATTCCCTTACCACTTCCAGTGTTTCGCTACCTATCGTAAACTGCTGTTCTCTTCCGAGACTGTTAAACAGTACTTTAGTTTTCTGCAGATTAATTTTTAGACCCAGCCTTCGGCTTTGCCTCTCCAGGTCAGTGAGCATGCATTGCAGTTGGTCCCCTGAGTTAGTAAGCAAGGCAATATCATCAGCGAATCGCAAGTTACTAAGGTATTCTCCATCAACTTTTATCCCCAATTCTTCCCACTCCAGGCCTCTGAATACCTCCTGTAAACATGCTGTGAATAGCATTGGAGATATCGTATCTCCCTGTCTGACGCTTTTCTTTATAGGGATTTTGTTGCTTTCTTTGTGGAGGACTACGGTGGCTGTGGAGCCGCTATAGATATCTTCCAGTATTTTTACATATGGCTCATCTACACCCTGATTCCGTAATGCCTCCATGACTACTGAGGTTTCGACTGAATCAAACGCTTTCTCGTAATCAATGAAAGCTATATATAAGGGTTGGTTATATTCTGCACATTTCTCTATCACTTGATTGATAGTGTGAATATGGTCTATTGTTGAGTAGCCTTTACGGAATCCTGCCTGGTCCTTTGGTTGACAGAAGTCTAAGGTGTTCCTGATTCTATTTGCGATTACCTTAGTAAATATTTGTAGGCAACGGACAGTAAGCTGATCGGTCTATAATTTTTCAAGTCTTTGGCGTCCCCTTTCTTATGGATTAGGATTATGTTAGCGTTCTTCCAAGATTCCGGTACGCTCGAGGTTATGAGGCATTGCGTATACAGGGTGGCCAGTTTCTCTAGAAACATCTGACCACCATCCTTCAACAAATCTGCTGTTACCTGATCCTCCCCAGCTGCCTTCCCCCTTTGCATAGCTCCTAAGGCTTTCTTTACTTCTTCTGGCGTTACCTGTGGGATTTCCAATTCCTCTAGGCTATTCTCTCTTCCACTATCGTCGTGGGTGCCACTGGTACTGTATAAATCTCTATAGAACTCATCAGCCACTTGAACTATCTCGTCCATACTAGTAACGATATTGCCGGCTTTGTCTCTTAACGCACACATCTGATTCTTGCCTATTCCTAGTTTTTTCTTCACTGTTTTTAGGCTTCCTCCGTTCCTGAGAGCCTGTTCAATTCTATCCATATTATAGTTCCTGATGTCCGCTGTCTTACGCTTGTTGATTAACTTAGAAAGTTCTGCCAGTTCTATTCTAGCTGTAGGATTAGAGGCTTTCATACATTGGCGTTTCTTGATCAGATCTTTCGTCTCCTGCGATAGCTTACTGGTTTCCTGTCTAACGGCGTTACCACCGACTTCTATTGCGCACTCCTTAATGATGCCCATGAGATTGTCGTTCATTGCTTCAACACTAAGGTCCTCTTCCTGAGTTAAAGCCGAATACCTGTTCTGTAGTTTGATCCGGAATTCCTCTACTTTCCCTCTTACCGCTAACTCATTGATTGGCTTCTTGTGTACCAGTTTCTTTCGTTCCCTCCTCAAGTTCGAGTTCTTACCATCCTGTGGTCACTGCAGCGTACCTTGCCGAGCACGTCTACATCTTGAATGATGCCAGGGTTCGCGCAGAGTATGAAGTCGATTTCATTTCTAGTCTCACCATTCGGGCTCCTCCACGTCCACTTTCGTCTAACCCGCTTGCGGAAAAAGGTATTCATTATACGCATATTATTCTGTTCTGCAAACTCTACTAATAATTCTCCTCTGCTATTCCTAGAGCCTATGCCATATTCCCCCACTGACTTGTCTCCAGCCTGCTTCTTGCCTACCCTGGCATTGAAGTCGCCCATCAGTATAGTGTATTTTGTTTTGACTTTACCCATCGCCGATTCTACGTCTTCATAAAAGCTTTCGACTTCCTGGTCATCATGACTAGATGTAGGAGCGTAGACCTGTACAACTTTCATTTTGTACCTCTTATTAAGTTTCACAACAAGACATGCCACCCTCTCGTTAATGCTATAGAATTCCTGCATGTTACCAGCTATTTCCTTATTAATCAGGAATCCGACTCCTAGTTCTCGTCTCTCCGCTAAGCCCCGATAACACAGTACATGCCCGCTTTTTAGTACTGTATATGCTTCTTTTGTCCTCCTAACCTCACTGAGCCCTATTATATCCCATTTACTACCCTCTAATTCCTCCAATAACACTGCTAGACTCGCCTCACTTGATAGCGTTCTAACGTTAAACGTTGCCAGGTTCAGATTCCAATGGCGGCCTGTCCGGAGCCAGGTATTCTTAGCACCCTCTGCAGCGTCACAGATCTGACCGCCGCCGTGGTCAGTTGCTTCGCGGCTGCTGGGGACTGAGGGCCGGGGTTCGATTGTTGTATTCATATAGGAGGTTGTGGCCAAGTACTGCACCAGGGTGGCCAATCCTGCTCTGGTGAGAGAGTGCGTTACCGGTTCTGGTCACCGGGATCAGGCCGCACTCCAGGCCTGTTTGTGCAATTTTCTCAACACACGGTTTTTTTTTTGTATTTTCCGGTGGAGAATAGCGCGGCACCGGGATTTGAATCACGGTCCTCTTGCACTGGAGACGGATACTCTACCGTCCCCGTAGGAGTTAAATTAAAAATTAATTTATGGGGTTTTACGTGACAAAACCACTTTCTGATTATGCACGCCGTAGTGGAGGACTCCGAAAATTTCGACCACCTGGGGTTCTTTAACGTGCACCTATTTCTAAGTACACGGGTGTTTTCGCATATCGCCCCCATCGAAATGCGGCCGCCGTGGTCGGGGTCCGATCCCGCGACCTCGTGCTCAGCAGTCTAACACCATAACCACTGAGCAACCACGGCGGGTCCCGCAGGAGTTGTACGCCTCATTTAACCTACAGTGGTGCCCTACTTGGTCAGTCAAGGTGGACCAATCTGAGCTCGGTTATACCGCATGGATGGCACTCGGCTAGAGAACCTGGTATTTATGACCTGCACATGTGAGTGTGAGGCTATACATATTTGAAGATATATATCTTTCTTCTTTTTTTTTTTTAGGAGCGTTCCCGTACAGTGATAAAATAAAGGAAAAGACATTAAAAGAAAGAAAAAAAAAAAGAAAGAAAAAGGGGCGGAAAAAAAAAGGAACATAACAGGTGATTTGAACTCGTGACCCTTCGATGTTGCCCGGAAAGATAGCTCAGTCGGTTGGTTCGTCAGGCCCCAGGCTACTTTCAAGCGCCACAGCTCCTGCTCCGAGCCTCACACTTACGTGGAAAGAGACTCATGTTGTCCGCGATAGTCGGTTTCTGCGTGTAGTACAGTTAAGAGAGCCAGTTTAAGGGCGGAGAAGAAGAAAGAAGAGAAAAGCAAAAACTGCAGCGCCGTGGTTTTAAAGCGCAGCCGTGGTAGAGAAACGGAATGCGATATAAGCGTGCGTAGCCATGATACGCACACGACAAACTGCCTTAGAATATTTAGACTTGAGGGAAAGCTTCGTTAGCAAACGATAGCACGGCAATCAGCACTCGAATATAATTATAACCCTAATACTAATTGTAAATATTCATCTCATCTATGGGATCTAATGCGCGCGCTGTTGCTTTGTCTCTGCGTGTAGTAGTTGAGAGAGCCAGTTTAAGGGCGGAGTGGTTGGAAGGCATACTTTCTAGGAAAAATGGCCGCTCGAGGAGGAGAGCGAACTCGAGCGGCTTTAGAGGCTAGGAAAACTGCCTTAAAATATTTAGACTTGAGGGAAAGCTTCGTTAACAAACTATAACACGGCAATCAGCACTCGAATACGACGAGGGAAATTACTGAGACGTGGAAAATTCCCTTGAAAAAAAAATCTGGTTTGCTAGACAAATGCTTGTATGTATTGAACCTCTTAAAAGATGAGGGGTGAAATATGCGCTCACCGAGAGGGCATCTTCAGCACGAGACATCCACAAGGCACCTTACAGAGATGTGGAGAGCTTCGCGGCCGGAACGAAGCCTCCCTTCTCCGCCGGCCAAGAGGGGGAAACGCGCTTTCCGATCGCTCAAGGTTGCGCGGACAAAGCATAACTCTAGCGTCTAGGAAAAGCTTAACCAGGTGCGATGGCGGCACGCATAGCGTGGGAAGCTAGCCGCCAGAATAACTCTCCCAAGGACTGCTGCTGATGAGGGCGAAATACCTTCGTGTAATTATAATAACCCTAATAGGACTACTTTCGAAAAAAAAAGGAAACGGCCCAGAGGGCTATACTACGAGAGCTATGACTGATAGTTTTCTATATATATATATATATATATATATATATATATATATATATATTCATCTCATCTATGGGATCGCATGCGCGCGCTGTTTCTTTGTCTCTGCGTGTAGTACAGTTAAGAGAGCCAGTTTAAGGGCGGAGAAGAAGAAAGAAGAGAAAAGCAAAAACTGCAGCGCCGTGGTTTTAAAGCGCAGCCGTGGTAGAGAAACGGAATGCGATATAAGCGTGCGTAGCCATGATACGCACACGACAAACTGCCTTAGAATATTTAGACTTGAGGGAAAGCTTCGTTAGCAAACGATAGCACGGCAATCAGCACTCGAATATAATTATAACCCTAATACTAATTGTAAATATTCATCTCATCTATGGGATCTAATGCGCGCGCTGTTGCTTTGTCTCTGCGTGTAGTAGTTGAGAGAGCCAGTTTAAGGGCGGAGTGGTTGGAAGGCATACTTTCTAGGAATGAACCCTTAAAGGAATAATCACACAGTACGCAAGCTTTCGTAATTGGTTGACGCCACACTACGATTTGTTATGCAAGTAGTGTTCATTTCTTTCACAAATCATTTATATAGATGCACGTGCAGTGAGCTTTTATTGCACCTATTCGAGTCAACTACATAAGCACGTTCTTCTGCTTATAGGCCATCCTCATGTTAACCAGAAGCCTATTTTCATTTTACTGAAGGACCAAGCCCTATCCCCGTGGACACCAGTAGCAATGCATGTGTCCAGCATATCTGATGTCGGTAAATTTGATTAACTTTGCAACTTTATCTAATACTCTGCCGTACTCGACTCTGTCACATTCTCTATGGCAGCCATTATGCCCATCTAATAAACCAATGGGCATTTGTTCACTTCAACACACCGCCTTTCACGTTATCTGGAATGAGAAACGAATATTCTGTAGGAGAGGTTGGCGCCATAAAGGCGCCAACCTCTCCTAATATTCACTTAAAAAAAAATATATTCAGTCTACCTTATTCTTTATGTTTGGATCGACTTACAACTTTGCTACTCATTCTAAGTCACGAATATTAGTCATCATCCTTGTCTCACTGTACAAATTGTTTCAATGATGAATTAAATCTTTTTTAACACGGCCATTGTCACCATTCGGCTAGTGTCAACATATGTGGGAGGAGGAACAACGCCGTCAACTCTTGCAAGAACGACCGCGTTAATGATCATTTTGACCCCGTTAATGACAATAAATTTGGCATTATGCCTTGCAGGTTTCTTATTCTTTAGCTTCTATAGGAATCTGAAATCCTAAACGGTGAGAGTTACGCGATGATGAGAAAAAAAATTGCAGGTTAGACAGGACCTCAGATTGATGGGATGTTTCTCGTAAAATGTGACGACCATGCGTATGCGCCAAGCACCTTCCATTCAAATTTTGTGATCCCGATTTTTGAGACGGAACTGAACGATTGTTCGAGTTTTGCGAAAGTTATCTCAAAGAGATTCGACGATCTTACCGTCACACATTTTCTTGTCGTGTCAAGTGCGTTTAATGCGTCCGCAAATTTGCGTCTTTCAGAGCACGTTTAGTTTTAAATATTTGAGGGCAGCGAACCCCCTTTTGTTCTGTGTGAAAAGGAGTGGTACCGTGCGCGCGCTTGCATACATTCGCCGATTTCCCCTCTCTCTTCTTCCTATTACCATTTTCCCTTCCCCCAGCGTACGGTAGCCAACAAGATGCTTTACCGTTTAGCTGCCTTATCTCTCTATTTTCTCCTCTCTCTCTCTCTCTCTCCATCACTCGCGCTCAATGTAGCCACCGCGTAATTAGCTTTAACAAAAGGACTGATTGTGCTTACATACCTTCTATCAATGTTCCGACTCTCTCTGTCCTTCCAAATACTGACGTTTAAGTGCCGCTACAGAGTCGGCAGTGCCATTAGACTCAGGAGAGTAAAAGCCGAGCTATCACCTCACACTGCCCCCCCCCCCCCCCCCCCACGACTACAAAAATTACCTCATGCACACACACAAATGCACGTGCGCACACATACACACAGGCAAATTCTTGGCTTTCGTGGCGCAACAGCTTACTGTTCTGCCAATTCGCATTATGAGAACAGGAATAAGAAATTAGCATGCTAAATTTGTGACATCCGCTTGCTCAAGTCGATCTTCGCGTTCATCAGGTGCTTTTTTTTTCATTTAGGAAGACTCACTGGTCTTTTAGAAATTGATTTGTATATATTTTTCTCTTAATTCGATGTCCTGCTAGAACGCGAGTAGTGGCCTATCTCGCACAGTTGGTTCCGCCATTTCTCGAAAGCATCATCATAATCGTTATTACGGCTCCAGGCTTCCGGCGTCCGCACCGGCTGTCTAAGTGCTCGCATTTTTTTCATACCGGTTGCCACAGGTATACGCTAGAACGCTCAAAGGCGCACCTCTAGCTGCCTTGTCACTGAAGTTCTGCGAGCTGCAAGGGCTTCCGGGCCTCCCCTATAATGCCTCACTCGAGGGACCATTCGCGGCGGCCTGGCCAGAAGCAGAGCATGCGACAAAACCCGAGCCGACCGGAAGTTCAGCTCACACGTGCGCGTACGAAGCCGCTCGGCACACTTTGAAACATTTCAGCACGCGGTCACACGGTGGAACACCATTAATAACAATCATGTTCCTCGTGGCCCGTTCACGTCCACACCACGCTCCCGAGAAACGTCTCAATTTCCGAGACTAATCGCGGGCGTTGCTCTCTGTTAGGACATCGCTGGCGGTGAGCGCGTGGACAGCGATAAGCAGAACGACTTGGGCTCCCAAGGCAGGAAATGCTGCGCACTGCACCTTGGCGGTGTGACGAAACGCTCATTATGTGCACGTGTTAGCTACGCCCCTTGAAAGAGTCGATCCGATGGATTGCCGCACGAAGACAGATTAGGGTTCGGAGAGAAAGGCCCTTAGTACAAAATGTATCTTTTCACTTGGTGAACATGAAAACACGTGTCTTCAGATTCGAGCCCTTGACGCTGATGTCCTGACAGAGGTGTGCTTACGATAGATTAATCTTTCTTACGAAGAGATTCGAAAACGCATTTAGGAGCCGGGCTGGCTGCGCCGATGGCGAGATGACCAATATCGGGGCATTACAGTTCAGAACACTTTTGTAACTACGATTCTTTTACGGTTGGATGTTTGGATGTAGATTTGAATAGGGACGTCGGATTTGGCTACGGGCTCAAGGGTTCTGACTAATGCTGTAAGAGTTTTTTCTTCTTGAAGCTCTGATTGTATGGGATGCCCGCCGGCATTTCCACATTTCTTATCTTAAAAGATAGGGCAACCGATAAAAAAAAAACTCAACAAGCAACACAAGAACAAACAAAACAATATAAAAGGACATCAGCGCCACAAAACAAAAAGAGGAAAAAAATAACGTGCGCTGTGATTCCAACTAATCGGTAATACACGTGTTCGCATAGCTTATGCAGGGCTGAGTGAGAAAAGAAACAAAATTCATCAAGTAGAATGAAGAAAAAGATAATATTTTCCTCAGTTTTGGTTTGTGTTGATGCACTTCACATTTCGGATTCTGCGCACAAATGGAAACATCACTTCAGGGGAGTGCTGATTTTGACACGTCGACGCAGTCCTGTTAGGCTGACCAAAGTGGTGTTTGACGCTTGTCGAGAGAAGAATAATGATCACAGGCTTATGGATAGAGAAATATGCGTAGACAGTTCTTTACCCTTCGTATCACAGTGGCACATGCGAATTGCAGGGGAATGGCCAAGCATGCACACATACCTGATGGGACACACACAGTGACCTAAGATTGCGTTAGCCCAATATAATGACTTCAGCGCGGGGACTGAAGCTTATGATCATTACAGAACCTTACTGCACTTCCGGCACAATGCGAGCTTGTATTCAATTTTGTCTTTTTCTGCTATGCCTGAAGGCGCCGAAGCTAAATAAGTAGAAAATCAAAGAAATGAATGAATGAATGAATGAATGAATGAATGAATGAATGAATTCTGGGGTTTTGAGTGCCAAAAGCCGGATTTGATTTCAAGCACGCCTTTGTGAGCGACTCCGGATTAATTTTGACCACCAGGGGATCATTAAGTGCAGCCAATACACGGGACACAGGCGTTCTTGCATTTGGTCCCCATCGAAATGCGGCCGCCGCGGCCGGTATTTGATCCCGAGATTTCGTGCTTAGCAGCGCAACGCCATCGCCACTAAGCCACAGCGGCGGGTAAGGTCAAAGCAACCCTTTTAATACAATTCATTTAAAGGACAAAATCGGAACGTGACCAGACTGCAACAAAAAGGTGCAAGGTAAGGCGATGCGGGTTAATCACAAGTGGGTATTCTTTTGAGCTTCCTGTAAAAGTCCGGCAGGATGCCAATTTTTCCCTTTCATGAAAGCTTCCTGCACCTTGTGGCCTTCTACAGAACTGATTTGCCATATCATTCGATATACTGCATTGAGATGTCCATGTCATTTAGATATACCAACCTATGAGCTCACACTCTATGTACACGTTTTCATATTTATTTATTTATTTATTTATTTATTTATTTATTTATTTATTTATTTATTTATTTATTTATTTATTTATCTAGTCTTAAGGTCGAAGCATTACAAAGAGCAGTGGGAAAAGGAAAGGAAGAATGCAAGTACATACGACAAAGAGGAGGCACAGTGTTTGTGTGAATAACTGTCTTAAAGGTGGTGGTGTCAGTGATCGAGGTGACGAATGAAGCACGTCGTTTCATTCAGTGCCAGTTTTAGGGATAAAAGATTCGGCTTATTATTTGGTGTGGCTCCAAGGCACTGCAGCTCTTCGGGCCTTCCGTACTGGTGACTTGGGTTTAGATTATGCTCAAGTTTTCTAGAGAATAATTTTTAAGCTTGTAGCAGCCAACGAAAGGTTGAACCAAAGATACCCAATTGTACGACAAGCATTTTTAAGAATACTTTCAAGAATTGTATGCTAAGAAAGATTTTCAGAAATCTGAACATCCAAGCATTTGGGACGACTTACCCGCGTTAGTGGGAATATGTTAAGTAGATGGCCAGTTCGAATATTGCTATAGGTATGACGGGAAACCTTCATAAACACAGATCTAAACGTTTTAATCTTCATCAGCCACTTACAACACCAGGAAGAAAATGTTATCAATATCGCATGGCAGGGTAACCGATTCAGTAGCTGTTGGAATTTCGTGGTATGCTGCGCCGTCGCCTGCAAATAACTTTATTGAGGAGGAAATGCTGTTAGGCAGATCGTTATTGTGGACAACAGGGGTCCCAAAACTAATCCAGCGGAACATCGGATAGCTGGAGGAGACACACATGAATTGCTGTTAACGCTAACAACCTGTTGCAGTTAAACAAAAACTTTCAATCCATTTTACCCTGTTGCCATCTACATTAAGAATACTTAGCTTTGAGGGCAGTAATTGATGACAATGTCAAACGATTTGGCAAAGTGAATCGATATGCACTCTATAAACGAGGACCGGTCAACAGCAGAAAAAGGATAGTTTGTAAATGTCAGGAGCTGAGTTGCCCAAAAGTAATGTTTTCTAAAAACATGTTGGTTAGACTAGAACAAGGAGTTGTTTCTGCGAAAGTCATAGTCGAACTCTGGATGGTAGCTAGCTCCATAAGTTTCCAAAGTGCACTTTTGAGTAACATTGGTATGGTGTCAGGGCTTTGCAGGTTACTTGGACTTGACTAAAGGAACCACCTTGCCCACCTTATAGTCGTCCAGGAGTGCACTGCTGTCTAAAGGCTGAGCAAAAGAGTTTGACGATATAATAGATTCCAATGCCGCTCTGTTTTTAAGAAAGGTTGGGTTAACTTCGCTGTCACCAGGAGAATAAAGCTTCGTAATCACAATGAGATTGCTAATTTTAGTGCAATCAATTGCAGGAGGCTCTATTCAAAAATTTTCTTGAACTAAAAAAGCGGGTATAAGAGGTGAAATAAGTTTAACGAGTGCAAACGAAAATAGTGTTCAGAACATCACAGAAATTTTCCTCAAGTGCTACCTTATCATCCTCTGTCAAAAGTTCTACACATTTCATTTCATCCCCATGAGTCAAGCGCCGAAATTCTCGTGGTTTCGTTTTCTTGCGATAGCGATTATATAGACACTCCAGGCGCATTTCAGCCGTCGTCATCAGCGCCGGCGTTGCCGTGATGTTCAGCATAAAGTCCAAGAGCGATAGCACCACGGCCGCGCATCGTATGCTGTACGTGCGAGGGAAAGCGTGCGAGGGTGATCCCAAGATGGTCCCTCAATCTCGCGCGTGCAAGGGAGAAAGCTGGGAAGGATGTGCGCTGTCTTCCACCGCTCGCAGGGCACCGGAGGAGGAGAGGGGGGGGGGGGGGGGGCGTGCGGGTGTTCTACTCAGGCGGCGGCTACCAGAAGTTTCTGCAACCAGTAGTCACCACAAGGCAAGTGACAGGAACCGCGATAGCGAGTTGGACGCAAAGAATGGAAACGAAAAATGCCATGGAGATTCACAAAGAGGGGACAAAGAAATTAGAAGGGAAACTCTACGATAACGCAAATGGTAGCGCCTTGCTAATCGAGGCTCTAGCTGGTGGCCTAAGGACAAAAACATAACGGAGCAAATATTTGCAATAAGATGAGGCACGTTTACACTACAACAAAATTCGGAAACTACACAGCCCATCCTAATGGAAGTGAAAGGGACTGACTCAGTAAGATCCGGAGGTAACCTGCACCTTCAAAAAGCGTTTGGAATTAATGTAGACGGAAGCATCAAACGGTTAGCAGTCGACATAAGGAAGAGACGTTTAGAGTATTGGTAGAAAAGAAGCAGGGAAGAAATTGATACGAACGGATTCGTTACAGGTATAGATAGGGATACAAGGTAAATTGAGAAGTTTTGAGGGGAAAGAAACATTAATCTTTAATCTTTATTTATTCTTTATTGAGAGCTTACCCCACATTGCCGAAGGCGCTACAGCAGGGGGGTTACAGCATTGACATCAACAAATCATTTTTACAGCATACTTGCGCTTGAGAGAACGTTTTCCACTGTTTAATGGTTGTAACAAAAAACAAAGATCTTGCGAATAGGTCCGTCCTAGTATGCAGTTCGCTCATTTTGAAGAGATGGTCTGTTCTGTATGAACGATAAGGATGCTCTTCGAAGTATTTTTCTTTGTTCATTCCTGTTTTATCAATAAATATCAGAAAAATCAACTTCAACTGCAGTTTCTGTCGGCGCGAGGAAAGCAGTTCCCACTCAAGTTCATTTTTCTTCCGGGTGCAGCTCTCCCCCTCTTGTACCGTGCCAAGACAAACCAAGACGAATAATGAAGATGCATACAAAAATGCTAGGATGAAAACCGCGCACAGTACGCCTGATTAAATAAAGCAGGCTAGGTGACTATTTGTCACAGCCCCGTTACAAAGGGGATAACAACAAACCATCATCATCATCACCAGCCGCAGCAGCTGCTGCATGTAGCGCGGCTAAGCGTGGCCGCGCACGCCCTATCTTGAAAGCGAACTGCGGTGAGTACAAAGTCTAGGTACGCGGAAGCCTGATAGCTTCCTGTGTGCTGTGTTCTAGCTGCCTAGTTCCTGTCGAAGCGAGAGGCAGCACGAATGTCAATTCACTCGCTACTGCTGCCGCTCTTCCTCATGCCAGAGTTTTGACAGCGAGTGTCACTTGAGTGAGTGAAACACGTCTCATCGAGTGAGATGTGTTTATGCTTGTTACCGTGCTGCTTAGTGCTGGTTAGTAAGCGAATGTCCATGAGTTTATATGACCGATAAAATACAATCTTTACTTTGTGTAGCTGTCTAACAATTTTCTGTCGCAATCGATGCTTTGCCTTTCGGGCGCAACTGCGGCTTTTTAGTAGCAATGGCAATGTAGCTTCAACTTTTTTTTTTAAAGGAAACCGTTGCAACTAATCATTATATGCACGATGATTAGCTGATCATCTTTTGGGAATCCGTGAGAGCCTAACTTTTCTGTAAAGACACTTCTTGTTGAGTATTCACTTTAATGTTGTAAACTACGGTGGCCCATTAACATTCTAAGTTTACGAATTGGTACATGGCAGTTGGTCATTTTTTTTTTATTATTGATATGATATAAGGAGATGTTGGCACACAGTTTAAGGCACCGGCTACTCCTCATCTCTTCAGTGATTCTGTCATACATCGTACAGTGTTCAAGGTGACATATCAAATAGTCTTTTCACACAAGCACCAGGACATATCACGCAACGTTTCCGCAAGAAGAATATGACGTAAGGAACACATGGTACATACAATATACAATGTAAATGTCTCCACACTTATGTAGATGAAAGTCTCAAAAGTACAAAAGATATTGTCGCCTAATAACACATTGTCTAGTCAGCGGGTGGTGCATACATCGTGTGAATGCATTATCACATACAGTCACATTAGAACAGTCAACATAACATAATTCACAAACAGATAGATATATACATTGACAATGAAATGAAGGGATCAATGAAAGCACTAATAACGTCCAGCAATGCCGCTGTCTTCAAGAAAAATCTTTAGTGCTTTTAAAGCGCTCTTCTGCAAGGCCGTTGTTGGCCAAGGGCCCAAAAGTTTCCTTAAACTGAAAGGTCTGCGGTCTAATTTAATTAGCGCTGATTTAAGCCGGCTTCTTGGTGTGTCGTGATGTGGGCAATCTAGAAGGAGGTGATATATATCTTCGTCTACAAATCCACAATCACATTCGGGGGTTTCCGCACGGCCAATTCTGTGTAAGAAATGCTTTGTGTAGGCAGTGCCTAGCCTTAATCGATGAATAAGGGTTTCTATAGTTCTATCTAATGACAATGAAAATTTGAATTCAATAAATGGATCAATATCGTATAAGTCCGAGCTCTTAGAATTCTGGTCAAACCAAGTGTTTTTAGACATTTTGAGAGACGTTGTCCTTATAATGCAGCGTAATTCATCCTTTGATATTGGGAGCGGAGCCGTTTCATCTTTGAGGTGCGCTTGTCGTGCTGCTTCATCGGCTGCTGTGTTGCCAGGAATGTCGCAATGCCCTGGTATCCACTGGAATGCTATTGAATGTTTCGCTTCCTTTGTGAGGTTTTTAAGTGTTTCATATATTATACTGTCACTGAATGTTTTCCCCTTTGTGTTGCAGAGTGATGTTAGAGCCGCCTGTGAATCGCTGAAAATTGCCCACTTTTGCGCAACTCTTACTGACAATATAAATTTTATGGCACATAGGATTGCGAACAGTTCAGCCGTTGTGGACGAAGTCGCACGAGATAACTTAAATGATTCTTTTTTTGTTGAGGTGCGGTATAATGAATGATGAAGTTGAAGAGATTGCTGTACTGGAGCCATCTGTATAGACGTGTGTGTATCCTGAATACCGCATATATATCTGGTACAGCGCTAGTTGTTGAGCAGCTAGAATGAACATGTCTCTTTTGCTGAATATCCCATCTACTGACAATTCAATTTTTGGAACTGTAAGCAGCCATGGAGGATATTCGATGTCTGAGTTCCAAAATTCATTTCTTGGCAATATGTGAAGATTTTCTTGAATTTCTACATGAACATAAGTTCTATCTCGTTTCATTATATCTAGAGCCAATGGGTGGTTTTTATGCTGGGTTTGAAGACGGAAATAATGCCGGCATGTTTCTGTAGTTCGTATAACTGGAAATGGTGATTGGCGAGCCTCAGCTATTACAAGAGAACTAGAAGTCGCTCGTGGAACTCCTAAGCATAGGCGTAGTCCTCTAGCTAAAAGTCTTTGAAGTCGCTCTTCTGACGTGTGGGAAAGTCCGTGTAAGATGGGCGCGGAATACGCAACTTTTTGTCGTATTAATGCATTGTGAACAGTCAGCATGGACGATACTGATCCGCCCCATGATGTGCCTGCAAGTCTGCGAAGTACAGTCACTATGGCATTGACCTCGTTTTCGAGTTTTTTTATGTGGGGTGACCAGGATAGCTGCCTATCAAGTATTATGCCTAGAAATCGATGCTGTGTGACAATCATTAGAGGGTGTCCTTCCAGATTAAGAGTGAAATTTTTTAACTGCCTTCAAGTGAAGGGCAATGCAGCTGTCTTTGCGTGTGATAGTACCATTCCTCTCTCTCTCAAAAATTTGTTGATTATATTTATGCCGTCTTGCAATGCCATTTGAAGTAGTTGAGCATTAGACCCAGATGTCCAAATACACACATCATCTGCGTACAGTGAAAACTTTAACTGTGATGGCAGCCTTCTTGTTAAATCAGCCATGACGCAGTTAAAAAGGAAGGGGCTGAGTACGCTTCCCTGTGGTACTCCCTGTTTGACAACATGTTCAGCACTCTTTCCTTCACCCGTCTGAACAAATATTTTGCGACCTGATAGAAATTCAGATATCCATCGCAGGGACCTGCCAGACAGACCAAGTTCCAACATGCTTAGCAAAACATGAACGTGACTAACAGTGTCAAATGCCCTCTTGATGTCTAGGAATACTGCTATAGTCATGTTTCCACGTGCACGCTCGTGCTCCACACAGGTTACTATATCTAATATTGCATCCATTGTGCATCTATGTTTTCTAAAACCTACTAAGTAGTTGGACAGCACATTCGTTTCATTACACCACCATTGAAATCGCGCGTCAATCATTTTCTCCATTACTTTGCATAAACAACTTGTCAAACTAACAGGGCGGAAGGATTCAAGGCACAAGGGCGTCTTACCAGGTTTTAAAATTGGTATGATTCGAGCGACTTTCCAAGAGTCAGGTACAGTTTCCTCTATCCATAAGTTATTATAGATGTCTAAGAGAGCATCTGTACCTGTCGGTCCGAGGTTTCTTAGCATATTGTACGTAATGCCGTCCGGCCCAGCAGCGGACTTTTGGCGACATGATGCAATTGCACATTGAAGCTCGCTTAATGTGAAAGTATGATCTAATTGAGGATGTTGGGCCCAGTAGCAAGCAGTAATTTTTCGCTTAGCCAACACTACTGAAATATCGAATTCTGCACATTGCGATGAAAAAGCAGGTCTGGAAATAAGCTCACAAAATTCATCTGCAACTATTATTTCACACGTGTCCCGAGCTACAGCGAGAGCACGAAATGGGAAGCTCTGTGTTACAGGTCCGCTTAAAGAACGAATTACTAGAAAAATTCGGGGGACAGCCGTGTGAGGAGACAGCGTGCCGCAGAAATCGCGCCAGCGCCGTTTTCCTAAATTTTCCATTCGTCTGCGCATTACATTGTGTATTTTCTGAGCGTTTCTGTATGCTTCTAAACTTCCGCTCCGTCGGTAAGCTCTTTCGGATCGACGTCGGATGGCTCTTAAGTGTTCATATTCTCCGTCAACTGCAGCATAATCTTTTGGAATTGGGACCTTCTTTGTGCATATGTTCATATTGTCTTGCAAAAATTCTGTAAATTTTTCCACTGTTGCATGTTGATTAATTTGATCCGTTAGGCGGTACCGAAAAGCTTGCCAGTTGGTTAGTCTGCTGTAACGCCTGATATCACAGAGCATGCTAGGGTGGTAAACAAGTATGGGAAAATGATCACTTCCGCGCGTTTTCATATCTGTTGTCCATCCCACACCATTCACTAGATCATGTGAACACAGGGTAACATCTATGCAGCTTGAGTAATTATATCCACGAAGGAATGTTGGCGACCCATCGTATCTGTTCGGTCGCTGTTTTTCTGCGGTGCTCTGAGTTTTCTGGTTTTTGGACGTTTACGGTTACCATTGACGACGATTGATTAGCAGGACGTCGGGCGAAGATTCAACGAGCCAGGCGCCTTACAGGTACGACATTTCTTTTTTGAGGACCTGGCTATTACCCTGCCGCTACGGTGGTCGGAAGCCGAGAACATCGTCACGAGCCTTATGCTCGTCCAAACGTAACAAGCCATATGAATGATGCTACGGGCCGTAATGAAAAGCCTAGGGCCTTGCAAGCTTCACAAAGCTTCATAAAGCCGGCACGTTTGGTTCTCCACAACTCGGAATCAACTTCAGCGAATTCAGGAATAATGGCTGACGGTGAAGCCGAGAGCAAGAAGCCTCGCCTAGAAGACAGCAAGTACGATGACACAACATCGAATTATGAGCTAAGTGATGAGGAAGAGATGGGTGACGATGCACCATTTACTTTGGTCACGTACAAGAAAAAGCGAGCCGAAGGCATTCCGGTTGTCTTTCGCCCAATAAGTGAAGGTACTACTTTTTGGCAAGTAAATCCGAACCGAGTGTCTGCCGAAATAGTTTCCGCTGCCAAAGAAAAAGTACAGTCTTTTAGGACGAACAGAGATGGAAGTTTCAGTGTCAGCGTTGCTTCCTTAGCGTCGGCGAAACGCCTTTTGATGCTCTCAAGTGTAGGCGGCCTGGAAGTCAAGCCCTTCATCCCCGAGTCATACACGCGAAACGTTGGGAAAGTAAAACATGTGCCTCTGCAGTATACAGACGAACAACTACTGGACTTCTTGAAAGACGCAGGAGTTATATCGGCACGCAGACAGATAAGATATTCCCGCCAAGAAGAAGGAGCAGTACAGTCACGTCCACTTCACACGGTAATTCTGACGTTCAGAGAAGATCGCCCTATTCCAGGAAGAACTTACTTGGGTTTCACCAGTCACCCTGTCGAAGAATACCTAGGACCAGCACTTCGCTGTTATAACTGCCAGAGATTTGGGCACATGGCGAAAACCTGCCGCAGCACACGTCGATGCAAAATCTGCTCAGAAGATCATGACCACAAGGAGTGCAAGTCACTTCTTCAACCTAAATGTGCAAACTGTGCGGGGAACCATGCCGCCTCCTTCTCAGGCTGCCCTCAGAAAAAAGCAGCGGCACAAATGCGTCGACATGAACTAATCTATGGAAGACAACCGCGACGCAATGAACCCGCCCCAAACCTTGAGATTGTTCATCCAGTGCCAGATCACCCACCTCAGCGGGCACCGGAACCACCACAGCCAAGAGCATCAACAAGCTATTCCTCCTCTAGAGAACAACCAGCAGTGCAATCAAGAGGCCAATCAAGAGGATCACAGTCAAGTGCCCAGTCTTATGCATCAGTGCTACGGAAACCCAGACGACAACAGGCAGAAAGTAATACACAGGAAAACTCCAGTACTCGCACACATTTCTCTCAGCGACCTTACTCATCTACTGCAGAAGTAACACCAGCTAATAGCGACCATACCACAGCATCGGTGACACAACTGATTTTGCCAATGCTTTTCGCAGCTCTTAAGGCAATCCTGTCTGCTCTGCCGGAAGCAAACAACCTACCAGAAGTGAAAGCCTTGTTGCCTCTAGAAGCACTATTGTGTCAACAATCCGGGCCGAAACTGCGGCAGGCAGAACATGAATAACCGCTACAAAAATGTCTCCATATTTCAGTGGAATGCCAACAGTCTTCGAAGGAAGTGTGCTGACTTTCGTAAACTGCTTGTGCAATACAACTTCCCAATAATTTGCATTCAAGAGGCGGGAATCAATGACGACTTTCGCCTCTCAAATTATGTGATATGCAAGACTTCTCGTCAAGGTGCTGTTAGCAGAGTGCTCCTGTGCGTCAGAAAGGACCTACCATCTTATCAAATTCAGTCCAGTGATTCAGACTTCCCGGAATTCATCGCATGTAAAGTATCCTTTGGCAGTTGGTCATTACCTTTTCTTCTATAAGTGCGTGCGAATCTTTGTTATATAGGGTGTCCCAGCAACCGTTAGCCAAGCTCTTAAAAATAAAAATATAGGATTACGAGGACACAACCAGTGGTATTCTGCCAGGAGTGATGTACTGACGCAGGAGTATTTTGTTTTCGTAATTTAACTGCCGATAATTACAGCATTGCCATTTGCTGGGCGTATTGGTAAACTGACTTGGAAAGCATATTTAGCTCCAGCAAACAAGGACAGAAGGAAGGCGACACCACAATGCACATTGTGGTGTCGTCTCCCTTCTGTCCTTGTTTGCTGGAGCTAAATATGCTTTCCGTACTGATCATTAGATGATAATTATAATGAACTTTTGTTAACTACTGAATTGAGAGTACGAGTTTTGCTAGAAAAGAAATAGTTGTTTCAAAACACCCCATGCAGTTGTCATTGGGCTGTGGCTGGCGTAATTATTATTGTTTTCCCGCGTTGTAAAGAAAACGCGAGATAAATATGCAAATTGCGGCGCCCGCGACATCCGCGGTTCCAGGCGTTACGCGAATGAATGAACTCTGCTCAATTCCTTTGTCCTCCTCCTCAATACCGCCGCGCACTGCGGAAAAGGAAGCTCGCAGTACGCGGTGACCTATGCCAATACCGATGCCTCGCCACATACAAGTGGCCACCGAGTTAGGCATTGAGCAGCGTTAGCTCTTCTGAGTAACGCCTGGGCCGCTGGCGTCGCATCGCGCGGACGTGTCATCTTGTGGCTACATGCACATTTACTCGCGTTTTCTTTATAACGCGGACGACAAAATAACTACGTAAGACAGCAAACTGAAAACAACTGCATCGTGTGTTTGACAATTATTACTTTTCTCTGAGAACTCGCGCCCTCAATTCAGTAATTAAAAGATTGATTAATTAATCTCCATCTCATTAGCGATGGTTCAATTATGAAAGTAATCCTCCTGGTGCATCACCCCTGACAGAATACTTGCTACCATTCTTACTGCTATAATATACTATCTTTAGGATAAATCTGCAAGTAAGATAACTTAATTTTAAAAAAAATGCATATAGCACGAAAGCGCGAACACTACGGGTGAGGCTGCGTCATCTGCTGCGGCAAGCGTTAAGTTTACCGGCATTCAGTATTTACAATGCATGCGGTGTGACAACCGACCGCCACAGCTTCGTCCCTCGAAATAACAAATATTATTCCGCTCTCAGAAACGACTCCGTATCAACCTAGTTATCAATTTTTCGGAGACGTCCACCGGTTGCACGTCAGCTGTCTTGCCAGAAGTGAAAGCGGCAGCTGGTGTGATTTCACGTAGAAACAGAACGCGCGGTTTTCCTTACGCTCGCGCTAGGAAGTCGCGAAAGGAGACTATCCGGCTCACTGGACATTTCGTAAATAATTTATCTGCCCCTCTTCCGTCTTCCACGAGCTGGCATCTTCGTGGCACTTCCGTGCTAACAAATGTTGCCGCTCTGCTCCTGATAATAATTTTTTTCTTGCGACGTATTTTGCTCCCTTTCCTGCCCGTCTTGTCAGATGTTGCTGCTGTCGAAGGGCCTCGACAACCAGACGTACTCTGAAGAAAAAAAACACACAGAAAATATATTGAAACAGAAGGCAAGACCATGTTTGGTGCGAGTTCCTAAATATTTGAAGAACAACTCCGTTTCTTAAAGAAAATACATAGAACGAACGGATTCTTTGAAAGGCGCACGGTAAGTGAAACATTGCTCCTAGCTAACACTTCGTCTTAGCTGGTGCGCAGTTCAATTTTAGGGGAAAATATCACGCTGGCGGATGCAGTTTGTCTTTGTTGAGCGACAGCAACAACAGCGCCGACAAGAAACAGAGAAAAGCTTCAGTTTATTATCTTTTATTTTTTCTCACGACCGCAAGTTTTTCCTTCAATGTGTCTTCCCACGCCTACAAAACGTTTGTCGGCTACTTGAGAAAGCCCATATTTCTTCCAGAAGGCATACTGTTTGACATGCTACTTTGGAAGTCGCAGAACTCGCTGCGGAGGCTTGGAAGTTATGGCGCCAGGCTGTCCAGCTGAAGGGCGTGGGCACGGTCGCTCGCCGCAGTTTGATTGCCAACCGCATTCTGGCGGGAGCAGAATGCAAGAACGTCTATTGTACTTAGACGAGAAGTAAGGGGGCTAACCGAGGGGCCCGCTTTTTATTAGTCATCACACCAAGGACAACGTAGGGGAAATTACTCGTGCTTAATAAATGAACTAAGGAAACTAAAAATAATGAAAATGAAAGTGGACAAAAAAAGAACCTGTCGCAGGTAGGGAACGATCCCACAACCTTCGCATGCAAAGGTTGTGGGATCTCAATTTTTGCAATCTTCGCAACCCAACCATCGCAACCTTCGCTTGCGAAGGTTGTGGGATCGTTTCCCACCTGCGGCAAATTGTTTTTTTCATACACTTTCAATTTCATTAATTTATCGTTTCTTCATTTAATTTATTAAGCACAAGTAATTTCCCCTATTTTGTCCTTGGTGTCAGTGTTTGTTGGCTTCTTATGATAGTGTACTTAGAATGAGATAGAGTCTAAAGGACTTTATCTGATGGTCAAAATTAATCCAGCGCCCTCCACTTGTAAGTAACAAGTTGCATGTATTCAATTACATTTTTGGTAAATTTGTAACATAACAATTACTTTGTTTATGCTGTAACGCTCGATGCGATTGAATAACTCTTTTTTCGGTAACCAATTGCGTGTAAGCAGTTGTACTTTGTCGACGAAATAAGCTGTAACAATAAACACGGCTTTGATTAGTTGAATTTGGCCTGTATGCTACAACGCAATGCTCACAGTTGCAGTTGGTGAAAACGTGTACATGCGTTACCGCATTTGCACAATCAGCGTCCCGTACGTATACGCTTCGATCACCTGAACGTGGCAGGGTTCCATATTTTTATACAACCTTCTTCAAAGCGTTCGTCTTAATGGGCGGTAAAAGAGATATCCGCTCCTCATGTCTTCATTTCCTTAGTGCACTGTGGAACCTCTCTGATATAGAGGGAAGGTTATGGTCGTTAAACCTGCGTGTTTGCAGTTGTTGGATAAGTGTAAGTCAAATACACCTGCCTTTATAAATGTGGCACACGAACGTTATCCTTCGGCTGAGTAAAATGCAGTTATATTTTAAATTTAATTACATACTTCACCACCTCTTCGAGGAACGTAACCATTTGCTGGCATCGGTTACAATTTCAAGTTAAATTGTAAACGGCTAAGGAGTTAAGAGCACCGGCGGGAGCTCCATCAGACGTTGGCCGTCGAATTGAAATGGAGCGCCTGTGGCCCGACAACGATGGACACTTCGGGCTCTGGTTCCAGGAAACCACCTACCTACAATTTTTTTCATTTCTTCACTGGCCGCGCCGGAAGCCCCTTTCCCGGCTCCAAGCAACGATGAAGGGCTACGCTTCGCGCATGCACCCAGGCGCGAGCATTGTGGCATACGCAGGTTATCACAACATTGTGCTGAATGTTATCTTACGCTACAATAGCACCATCGCCTCTAACGCGCATATTGATTCTGTTTT
Source organism: Dermacentor andersoni (assembly GCF_023375885.2). NCBI lineage: Eukaryota > Metazoa > Arthropoda > Arachnida > Ixodida > Ixodidae > Dermacentor > Dermacentor andersoni. Next base: position 78,822,479 of record NC_092821.1, on the reverse strand, counting down.
CAACGTCACCGACGAAGTTATTGAAAAACTAACAACACACACAAAAATGCGAGGAAATATGACCAACGAATAGTTTCAAGAACAATCGTTGATAAAGTTAAATAACGTGTGAAGAGGTGCAATGGTCGTACAGCCCGGCCAGTTTGTTCTTTCTACTGCATTTGTGCAATGTAATAAGCGTTGGGAGGGAAGTCACGTAAAAATAATCAACTACTCTTTAGCAATTCCTCGACTGCTTTAATGAGGCCGCAATTCGTAATCATATTTATAAGTTTAATTGCTACGTTTGTTCCTGACGCGCCCAAGTATGAGCCTGTGCTATACAGCATCTCAGAGCAGCGCTGTTGCGTTAAGAGGTTCAACACCACAAATCAATAAAGATTATAGGGCGAATATTGCGCTGAAACAGGATCACGCGCCAACCACCGAAGCCTAAAATTTTATACATTGTGGAGTTCCGTTCTGTATTGTCGCAATCTCAAGGAAGCTATTGTGACGGAGTGTCATCAAATGAAAAAAGAAAATTAAAGCAATTGATCTCGAGAAGAATAACTCATGGCCTAACTATGTAAAGCGAGACGGTTAAGGGTATCTGAGACAAGGAACGCAGTGGGAAGCAGGTATACAGCCCAGGCGATCTGGTAACAAGAATCTCCTCACAGAAACTGAGAGTTGGCCGAGTTGGTGGGGTTCCATCTTAACCTTTCAGCATAGTTTTCTACTTATTATTATTATTATTATTCGGAAATAAACTGATAGTTGCGAGTATCGCCCGTGTTTGTCGTTTCTCTTTTCTCGTCTACGTCTTTCTCGCGCACTTTTTTCGTTAAGATGGAGCAAGAATCTCCTCCCCGTAGTCGTAGCAAACACCAGTCTTACCTGGCGTACATGCTGCAGGAGCACCAGCTACGCCCTCGTGTCTTTGTTGTTTCTGCAAATGATGCACTCATTGTAGACGGCAAGGCACAACATCGATGAGCTGTGCGGCTTCCGTGAAGACTCTAGACGGTCCCTGAAAAAAATGATGGAGGCTGAGTGAACGACTGAAACTCTTTTTCTTTTTTTTTTTTTTTTGTGTGTTTTCATTTTTCTTTTCTCATAACTGCCTCTCTATGTCCAAGCAATGAGAAGGGAGGAAAACGAAAGTACAGAAGGTAAAAAAGGCATATTGTGAGTTCAAGGTCAGAAGGACGTGTATCTGTGTGACAAAAAAATAAACATGGCTTAAGAGCCGGACGCACGAAAGTTTTGTCAGCGTGCGATGTGTTTTTCTAGATATGGCGACAGTGGTGAAAAACGATTAAATCCCATGTCTTACGAAACACCGTAAAGAGCGGTAAGTGACCCAATGTGAGGCACTGAGCCGCACTAACTATAGGGTAAATATCAACTCCAATGCAAGTTCAGACCACCTAAAGAAACCTTTGTTTCAGATAGCTTCAATATAGAGCGGCCCCCTGGGAAATTTTTGCGTTTTAAATACTAGTGGATGCTCCGAAATAATTTCGCTAAATTGGCAAATCTAGACGTTTCTGATGGCGAAACCTTACGAAGAAAGTGCCGCTATTACCGCTCGCTGGAAATGACGCAGTAATTGGAACCAGCATGATGATTGGCCATGACTTCTGAAATGAGGCGGCGCCCACGTCTGGCTGAAAACGTCTGAGGCCCCGATCTTCGACCTACACCATAGCCACTATCCACTGATTCTCCGTGAAGCCTGCTAAAGTGCTGCCAGAATGCAGTTAATAAAAAAAAACTTTTGCAATTGTCAACCGAGTAAGTTCGCCAAGACTGCTTGTTTAATACACACCGCTCATCTATAAGAAATTAAATCTACGTAAAATTTTATTGCATTTGGCCTTTAACTCGGGTTAGGCCTACCTGTTCTTTCTGGGCTTCAACTACAGATGCCGTTCTGTCCACATACTTTTTAAAGCATTTTATTTCATTTCATTACTATGAAGATGGTATTAAATAAGGGGTTGGTCTGAAACAACTTAATAAGCACCACGGAGGTTTACATACAAAGTGAAGCAGTTGCAAAGTTCGAAAAAGAAATGTTGGGCCAGTGATTGTCGTTACTCTATATGGAAGTCTATTTCAGTCCTTGACATAACAGCTAAAGAAAGCAGCTGAAGAAATTGCCGTACGTGCGTGTGGATAAAGAACTCCAAGAGTATAAGCAATGCGTCGGGGCCATGCAGACTCACGAGAACCACTGGCTAATTAAGACAACAGAAATATATAAATTATGAACTTGCTGACACGTACAGCCATGCACATGTTTCAAAGGGGATCTGCGTGTCATTATCGATATTGTCATCTACAGGTATCTGGTCCGGGTAAACCATATTTGGTATTCGCTACTCAAGGTCAAGAGAACGCGCTGCTGAAAGGCAAGAAGAAGCAGCGAGTCACTTGGCACCGCCCCGTTTCAAATGGCATGCTCATATATCATCCATCCATCCATCGCGCTACAAGGGGTGGCTCGCGCAGTTTACCTGTTTGCGCAGCAGCCCATCGCGGTGTTTCGATCTTTATCTGGCACTCTATTGCTTCGCGCCGGCGTACAAATCGTTTCCTCGCCCAGTACGTAACTTCCTTTCCGCCTTCGGTTCTGCCGCTATTCTTCCTTCTCTCTGCCTCCCGTAGGGTGCGCTGCAATTTGTCTAGCAGGCGCCGTCTGTTCGCAACTCGCCTTCTGCGCGGCCTTTTGTTCTTTCACCGGAACTCGTAGAAGCAGACGACTGACGAGAGATGGCTGGGCTAGAAAGAAGAGGGACCATTTGTTTTCGTGCCCCTGTGGTCAGATAGCGATCGAGTGGAGGCCGAACCGCGAAAACAAACAAACCGAAGAAAGAAACGAGTTCGAAGCCACACGGGCACGGCTACCTGCCCGCTGTTTCCTACAGGAGGAACTTATTCGGCTGGCAGCAGCGGCCACAGGATGAGGGAGAAATGTGTTGACACGAGCCGCACAACTCCCGATAGGGGCGCCGCGTCGGGGTGAGCGGCAGAACTACCCGCTTCTTTATAGGCCTGCTAGTGTACATGCTGCGAAACGTCAGTACAGGCGCTGTTTGTCAAGACAAATGAAGCATACGTGGTTGAGAATCCCAGATAATACAAGGAGCACGCGCCACTAGGAGCTGTCTAGGTCGTGTATTGGAGCTGTCAGCAATCACCGATCCTTCTCCTGCGTGCTTTCAGGGGAGGGTAATATTACGAGCCGCGAATGGGGCAGTGTTTGATTTCGGAAACGAGGGAGGATGCACATGATCACGGCACTCACGGCGCATTGTGTTGAGTCAAATACATCGTCACTCGCACGGTGCGTGTGATTATTCTAAGTGGTCCCTTGCAAAATACCATGTCATTGTTCACCTGATGTCTGGTTCATCGTTCATGTGTAATCGCTGGCACGCATGCGCGCTGGTAACTTGTCACGCATGGCTTCTCGTTAACGTTCTGAAGTGGCTTTTCGTGAGGGTTATTATTTATTCTAGGCCGCCTCGGATGTTATAAAGTGGAAGCTAAGAGTGGCGGCATAATTTCGCAAGCCATTCGATGTCGCTCACCTTACGTTCCGGCCTATAGTGTCATAGCCTGCTTTTGGTACTACCAAGAAGTATGACAGTTTTTACTCCGATAAATTGGTAGTAATGTCACCTTCTAGAGCTACGCAAATCGCAGGTAAACAACAGAAGCTACCTTTACTTTTTGAGTCATTTTGCTTTAGTGCGTTCTCATGAGTCAAGGATGATTTGCGCAAACACTTTTTAAGACTGGCTTCAGAACTGAAAGTTGGACGAGGTCGTTCTGTGTTAAGTGCGTTGTAAGAATTCCCTGCGAAAATGTATTAAAAAAGGAAGCAAGTAGACCACCGCCTTTCTGTCCACTTGCTTCCTTCGTTAGACCATTATCACTGTAAATTCTTACAATGCATTTTACGACTGCTGTTTGGCTTCCTTCAAGGACCGGGAAATTCTTATTCTTTCATTACCAGCTTGTTTTCGGCGGCTAGTTCTGGAGCTCTGTCGAGTGTTACTCGCGCAAAGGAAACAGTTTTCTGACACTTTAAGCTGGTGGTCCGTTACGTTTGACTTCGCATGATATGTCGATGACTTAGGCGTGGTTAGCATCTCAAAGGCGTGTTGGCGTAGACATTATGCCGCAGTACTTCAATACAGAGACGCAAGTCGCAGTATCGCGGACGGCACTTTAATGAGATTTCTGTAATCAAAGCGCCCAGAGCGTTTGTTTCTGACGTATTCATAGCGACATAATTACCGCGAGCGTATTACAGAAGTTGGCTTCCAAGAATGATGTGTTGTTTTATGCAAGAAAAACACATTGCAGTTGATCATAGCGTCTGAACACGCCGCTACGAGCGCCATTGTCCGCTTCACAGTGACACTGTGCTGATGATGGTGGTGCCAAAGCTGTCCAGTTTGCTGCTTCTCACATCATGGTCGACAGTCGTGGATTAGTTATTACCTGAAATCCTTGGTAATGCACCGCACGACGGAAGAAACCCCCATTTGCGCGCCGGACGGCTCATCACGTGTCTTCCCGCCACGTAATGTCCACACCCCGCTCGCGACACGCAAGGGCTGAAAATGCTAACAAGGCAACCGTCACGGCGGCCAACCGTCATCAGCCCGACCTCTGCTTTCCTCCATCAAAGCACTACTCAGCTCCTCTGCTAGAAGCACCACTCTGCTCCTAGCCGTCTTGTGGATGCGCTTTTACCGTGCTCCAAATTAGACGACTGCGCTTTCACACCACCCCTATCAATGAGACCGATGCGGCTGAAAATCCACCCTACATCACTGTTCTCAGCAAAAGAACACCAATCGAACAGTAGGCCCAAGTTTTAGCTGCAGGGATGTATGTCCTTACACTCAGCAATTGACGTCATTAACTTTCTCTTCACTGAACTGAATCATGCACGATCTAGTCAGAAAATTAGAAAATGCTTCCAGACCAAAATAGTCGTCGCACGTCGTGCGTAAGAATAATGTTTCCCTGCCCAAATAACGACAGCGCAGAGAAGCGTATTCGCCGCTAATACCAAGGGCATGCTCCGGGCTATTGAGATGCTCGAGCCCAGCCAGGAGTTCACAAGGAAGTGTGGTGCCGAAAAACCACCCACTCTCCGATCTTTCATGACTTGACTCTGAAGACGCAGAAACATTTTACGACCCTTCTTCAACGCAACGGACGAGCCGGCAACAAGTGAGTAGGAATCATTTGCATGTGAAGCGCATTTCTTCCGCCTCACGCGAAGGATGCACCGGCCGCAAGAACACTGCGCCGGGATGATCGCCCATGCAGACGAACCGACTCCGTGGAGTGCAGACCAGCCGAAACGCTCACTGCGCACGTAACGACACCAGCGCCACAGCGTCATTAGGTGCTAATTCAGGGCGTCTCCACTTCCACGCATTATAAGACAAGCCGTGCAGGCAGGCGGTCGGGCGAAACTACAACCCCAGGCAGGTGGGTACAAAACGCAGCGAAGTCAGCCAAGGGTGACCCGTCTACGTGACGTGTGAATGCTCGCCGTTGTCTGCTGCGCAGCCTGAAGCCACTTTTATCAAACCGTCTGCTACACTGAACTTCGTGTGCCCGGCATTGGATTGAAGCACATGCAGACTAATATCTTGCAGCCGACGACGTCTGTGTCTATGTCTCGGACCATGGTAGGTTACTGGGTAGTCCGTTCCACGCATCCCTAGTTATTACTTCGTTTTATTACTTACCAGAACGACACCTTCGTCCCCTGGATTGCTGCTTCCACCAGACCTTGTACGTCCACCATTAAGTCCGCATCCTGTGTCGCGCTATATGAAAATGAGCGTCGTTGGGGTGTGTCCGATGGTATAGGCAACGGCTTAATTGTTTCTTCGCCTAGCCGTCATTTGATGTGAGGTCTCGCGCAATCTGCATTTCTACCAGCCCTGGCCTCTTCGGAGGCGGAGGCGTGGTAGTTATTATTTCGGGCAGGATCTGGAAGCTGCCACGAGCAACTGAAGACGATAATTGGCAGATATGTACATTTAACGTAAAAAGAGAAGGAAGTAACATTAGTCATCCTGGGATAGAGCTGCGTTTCATAAACTGGAAATCTGTCATTAACTTAAGGGCCATATTCGCGTAGATTAGCATGCAAGGATGGCACGCTTGGGTTGCTATATTTCGACATTGTAACGAGCGCAAGTTCGACGTCCTTCTGCATCACAAAGAACGAAATGTACCTGAATCAGGGTTGCTGTCTTACGCCATAATTAGGCAGCTGAGTTTTCGGATAAATCCAAGAAACACTGCTAACACATGCCTTTCGCATTTCTCCGCATTCGGGATTATCCCAATAACTTTGATTTTGAGGGCACAAAGCTTTGAAATACTCGTGGAGGGCTTTTGTTCCTCAGACTTGCCAATGCATTTCGCTGCGAACACCGCGATGCATGTCGTCTTCAGAAAAAGCTACACGCCAGAGCGTGACAAACAGCTTGACAAAAAAGCGCAAGTAGATGGGGACGAACAATGGATACACAGGCAGAGTGTTACTTGTCACTCTACACTCTCCCGTTAGGTGGCGCTACACGGGCTATCCTCTCCATCAGACACGCACACGCACGAACACGCACAGACCTCGCACAGGGTAGGGCACCAAGTCTACCGTCTGCTTACTGTGCTCATGTACGTTCTCTTTGCTCCGTGGAGCGATGCGAGGCCAAGGAGATTCGGTGAGGAATTCGATTGCACGGTTGACATTACTGAGGAAGATGAAGCATCTAACTCAGTTCGTTCCTTTAGGAAGTGCTACAACAGACTGGTTGAAAAGGGGATCCGTACGGTCTAAAAGAGCATTGCCAGCGAACTGCAGTATAAGAACAAATATTTCTTGCACTGGGTGCAAATTGTAAACCCCATCGCAAAGACCGATGTGCCGCGGACGTTTGGTGCTTACTTTCCATTGTGTACGTTTACGTTTAAGTTGTGCCAGATAAAAAAAGGTGTCCGCAGGGTGCGGCAGACTATTTGCAGTATCAGGCGCATGACGTGAAAGAAATTGTCGAGCCGGTGGCGTTCTGGCGAGTGCGTGCCCACGACTGGTCTCTCTTTTCGTGTTGTGTAATGCATCTCTTAGCGTTCGCACTATCTAACGCGAACGTTGAAACGTAATTCTCTGTGTTCCATATCGTAAAGAAGAAGGAGTGTGCCATAGTTGCGGATGCAAACATTGTATATAATTTAAGAAGTTGCAGGTAGAGACAATAATTCTGGTACCAATTTCTCAATAAAGCTCTCCAGTATTGACATTGTGTTCGTGTATCAGAGAGCAGTTGCCAAAACTTTGGAAAGAATAAATAAAACCCCATGAAATCTCATTTTGGGGTATGTAACCGTACGTAACCTGCCAACGCCCCAACAATTTCCCAATTGGTTCAAGAAGATTGCCTCCGAACAACACCCTCCTAATGCGCCCCAAATGGAACTCCGAAAACGCAGCACCCTACCTATAATCTACAGTACAAAATCTACAGAACCCTGCTCGGAATGAACATCCTGTTCACCGAATCCCAAATCGTAGTTACTAAATCTACAGGGGCGTCATTTTGTTAGTTCTGTCGTGAAGCGCTCTCTCGCATTTGTTTTATTCTTAAAAACCTAACCCATGCAACTTTAGCGAGATGGTGTAGCAAGAAAGTATTGCCGCGTAAAATGATACATTTTTTTTTCGTTAAAAGGATAAGTAAAGCTGGGTCCACTTATTTGTGAGCATATATTAGTTATATGTAGCACGGGCTGCATGCTAAAGAGCAGTTATATGACATTTCTCATACATCGTTTCCACGTGGTTACAATGAGATTTCTGCCACAAAATACACAAAAGAGATATCTAACACTTAACGCTTTTGACTCTATTGTCAGTGCTTATTTAACAGATTACGCAGAGACATAAGACCAGAGGCCAGTGGCATCTTAAAGTTTCATATTCAATTTCATTTATGGATGGGAAAGCGTCAAACGGCCATTGAACAAACAAGCCGGCGTCTGCATCTGTGGCAGATAAATGGCACCTAAGCTTGCATTGCCATCGGCTGCGACGCCACGTTGCCAGCTGCGCCTCGAAGGAGTTCCGATTGGCTGAGGCGCCCCGTCATGAACTGCGCCTCATCATAATTCCCATTGGCTGCGGCGCCACGTCATAAGCTGCTCCTCGACGGAGTTCCCATCAGCTGCGATGCCAAGTCACGAGTTATGCCTCATCGGAATCCTCATTGGCTGCGCCCTTACGTCAAGAGCCTAGCTTCATTGGAGTTCTCATCGGCCGCGGCGCCACGCCGCGAGCTGCGCCTCGAAGGAGTTCCCATCGGCTCCGACGCAACGTCATGAGCTGCGCCTCGTCGGAGTTCCCATCGGCTGCGAAGCCACGTCATAAGCTGCTCTTCGATGGAGTTCCCATCGACTCCGACGCAACGTCATGAACTGCGCCTCGTCGGAGTTCCCATCGGCTGCGAAGCCACGTCACAAGCTGCGCCTCGACGGAGTTCCCATCAGCTCCGACGCAACGTCATGAGCTGCGCCTCGTCGGAGTTCCCATCGGCTGCGAAGCCACGTCATAAGCTGCTCTTCGGTGGAGTTCCCATCGACTCCGATGCAACGTCATAAACTGCGCCTCGTCGGAGTTCCCATCGGCTCCGACGCAACGTCATGAACTGCGCCTCGTCGGAGTTCCCATCGGCTGCGAAGCGACGTCACAAGCTGCGCCTCGACAGAGTTCTTATCGGCTGCGAAGCCACGTCATAAGCTGCTCCTCGAAAGTGTTCCTATTGGCTCCGACGCAACGTCATGAACTGTGCCTCGTCGGAGTTCCCATCGGCTGTGAAGCCACGTCACAAGCTGCGCCTCGACAGAGTTCCCATCAGCTCCGACGCAACGTCATGAACTGCGCCTCGTCGCAGTTCCCATCGGCTGCGAAGCCACGTCATAAGCTGCTCCTCGAAAGAGTTTCCATCGGCTCCGACACAACGTCATGAGCTGCGCCTCGTCGGAGTTCCCATCGGCTGCAACGCCACGTCATAAGCTGCTCCTCGACGGAGTTCCCATCGGCTCCGACGCAACGTCATGAGCTGCGCCTCGTCGGAGTTCCCATCGGTTGCGAAGCCACGTCATAAGCTACTACTCGAAGGAGTTTCCATCGGCTCCGACGCAACGTCATGAAAGGCGCCTCGTCGGAGTTCCCATCGTCTGCGAAGCCACGTCACAAGCTGCGCCTCGACGGAGTTCCCATCAGCTCTGACGCAACGTCACGAGCTGCGCCTCGTCGGAGTTCTCATCGGCCGCGGCGCCACGTCGCGAGCTGCGCCTCGAAAGAGTTCCCATCGTCTCCGACGCAACGTCATGAGCTGCGCCTCCTCGGAGTTCCCATCGGCTGCGACGCCACGTCATAAGCTGCTCCTCGACGGAGTTCTTATCGGCTGCGAAGCCACGTCATAAGCTGCTCCTCGAAAGAGTTCCCATCGGCTCCGACGCAACGTCATGAACTGCGCCTCGTCAGAGTTCCCATCGGCTGCGAAGCGACGTCACAAGCTGCGCCTCGACAGAGTTCTTATCGGCTGCGAAGCCACGTCATAAGCTGCTCCTCGAAAGAGTTCCCATCGGCTCCGACGCAACGTCATGAACTGCGCCTCGTCGGAGTTCCCATCGGCTGCGAAGCCACGTCACAAGCTGCGCCTCGACAGAGTTCCCATCAGCTCCGACGCAACGTCATGAACTGCGCCTCGTCGGAGTTCCCATCGGCTGCGAAGCCACGTCATAAGCTACCACTCGAAGGAGTTTCCATCGGCTCCGACGCAACGTGATGAGATGCGCCTCGTCGGAGTTTCCATCGGCTGCGAAGCCACGTCACAAGCTGCGCCTCGACGGAGTTCCCATCGGCTGCGAAGCCTCGTCACGAGCTGCGCCTCGACGGAGCAGAGGGCGATAGTGCACCAAGTGTAGCGTGAGGAGAGAGGGTATCGCCACGACGCATCGCCCAATGGACATCATCACGTCGGTGGCAAGGGGTGTGGCTACCGCAGGCTACTGCTGCTTGGCTCGCGCAGCACCGTATCGCTACGGTACATTACTCGCAGCGCAAAACTCGAAGGACCGCTCAACGCCTTTTAATTGAGCAATAATGTTTTCGCATTCACAATTCATAAGAAGTGCTTAGGTGTCCTCGGATATTTTTTCTTTCTATGATCAGAAAGTTGCGCTAAGCCAGGGCAATTCAAGTTCCCGCAGCAACTGGCCGTGCCCTTGCAAATTTTACAGGTGTCTGCACAAGTCTCTTCACTGTGATTACCTACCGGCGTCAAAATGTCGATGAATCGGTGTTGGCACAGGCGTTCCAGAGTGAAACTTTCTCCGCGATTTCTTTCTGTGATAATAAACCTTCTACCTTTGGTGCTACATATTTATATATATGGTAGGCTAAGAAAGTTTATCATTGGCCATTATCTTTCTGCTATAATAAACCTTCTTGCATTGATGCTATATATTTATAGTTCATCAACCTCTTCAGCCTATTTTATGTCCACAGCAGGACGAAGGCCTCTCCCTGCAATCTCCGATTACCCCTGTCCTGCGCCAACCGATTCCAACTAGCGCCCGCAAATTTCCTAATTTCTTCGCTCCACCTAGTCTTCTGCCGTCCTTGGCTGCGTTTTCCTTCTCTTGGTACCCATTTTGTAACCCTAAGGGTCCAGTGGTTATCCAACCGGCGCCTTACGTGACCTGCCCAGCTTCATTTCTTTCTCTTAATGTCACTTAGAATATCTGATATCCCTCTTTGCTTTCTGATCTACACCGCTCTTCTCCTGTCTCTTAACATTACGCCTAACATTCTTCGTTTCATAACTCCTTGCGCGGTCCTTAACTCGTTCTCGAGCTTCTTTGTCCGTCTCCAAGTCTCTGCCCCATACGTTGGTACCGGCAGAATGCATTGATTGTTCATTTTAGTGATAACGGTAAGCTTCCAGTCAGGATCTGACAATGTCTTCATATATCGCAGCCTAAAATTTTACCATCACAGAGAGAAATCGTGGCCATAGTTACATTGTGGAATTACGCTGATGACATTAATTCTGCGGCATTTTATGTGAGTGTGTTAGAATGTCGCAGACTATGAAGCCCTGTGCTTTAGTGCTAATCTAGCGTGTTCATGAGGCAGCCAAAGGAAGGCAAAACGCCAAGTGACATCTGCAAATAGAACTTGTGACCAAGTGAACTATTTATTGTTTACTGACGCCAGATATTTGGAGTGCCTAGAAACAATGTAATCTTGAGGGAAAGATGTAGATTTCACCTCCGAATTTCCTATTAAGCTTTCTTTAACCTTACGCGTGTTCTGGAGATCAAATGCTAAAATGCATTAGGGCCGACACAATGAACTAGTAATATTTTATTATAAAAAATTTTATAGCGAGAAGTTCTTACCTTCTGCAGCAGAAAAAGATAAGCTGAGTGAAGAGCCTCTAGAAATTGATAGCGTTTCTCGAAACCGTCTCAGATGCCACGAGTTAGCAAAGTGCAGCCTTTAAGATTCAATAGACGTTGGGTTTCAGAAATAACAATGAATAATTCACACATGAATAATCCGGACTCAAGTTCTCTGCGTGAAATTCAAAACACTACAGGCCAACAATATGTCGCTCAAGGCTGCCTTAATTATTGTCGGCATTGTCGCTTATATAAGGTGCTTTCCAGGAACTTGTTTATTCGAAGACATAATCAATAATGAGACAGAACCAACGCTGTATTCTTGCATTGAACTGGCTCATTGCATTCCGCCCCCAAGCCCTCTTTTCTAAGTACCGAGTGCGCGACTTGCTTCTTTCATGCGCTCGACAAGGAACTCTAAATTCACTTCAGAAGAATTGTGAAACGCCATGGCAGCTTTCAATCCGCGGGCTAAAATTTAGTAATTGTACCTGACGGTGGTTCCGTAAGGGACGTATTGTAACTCCGAGCCCGTTCATCCTTCGTACGCGTACGTTTGCGATGTTAGAGCAGCGAAGCACCAGAATACATACCACTGCATAAAAAGCGCAGCGCAACTAGCCAAATATAATTCATCCCAGGCACTCTTAGTGTCAGGCTAATGACAACGTATGCACCCTCGCTGTGAAAACCGCGACCCTGACTTAGGCCTATAGCGCAAACGGTCTCCGTCACGGGCGCAGACCGGCGAGACAATTTGCTCAATATCAAAATAATCTCTCGCTGCAGAATGAAAAAAAAAATAAAACGAGGGAGTGCGCCAAACAGTACCCCAAGGTGGAATCTGGGAAAGCCGGCCGCCATCTGCAAAACGCGCATATAAATAAGCCGAAGCCTAAGTAGATGTTTTCTTTTTTTCGACGGAGCCTCCGAAAATGGCGTCTAACGCGGGGTGCGTATACGTAACGACCCGCCATTTGCATAAATTCCGCGTTAGACCTCAAACCTCCCCGCACGCGGTGCCGCGTTCCGACGCGCCTCGCCGCGCGCTCTAAGGGCTCTTATTCGCCTAAATCATCGCGCGTCACTTTTCGCGCGACGGCCAGGTTGGGAAACTTTCCCTCTTCGAGGCTACGGCAGCGCTAAGCCTGTGCCGCCGCAAAGACCGAGCGCCGTCGTATTCGCTAGGTGCGACAATCAGAAATTACGATTGCCGGAACTGTCCCGGCAGCTGGCTATTAATCAACAGCAGTGTGCATTTAGTGAGCTACAGAGAAAGAGAAGTTGCGTAAGGAAATGAAGAAGACTCGACATCATCGTCCAGAAGATTCCGCGTATAGCGACATCGGCTGGCAGCATTGCGTGCAGTAAAAAATATCGTACGCCTGCGTTTCGGGGAACCCAACCGGGGAACCGGGGAAAAAAGGAAACCGAAGCTACACGTTGTGTACACCCACCTTTCATGGGGCAGTCGTCTGCAGCTGAAAAACAAATACATAAGGAAAGGTCGCCGGACTTCAGCGACTTCTCAAGCGACATTGGACACCGGCGCGTTGTTTGGCCGCGTGCTCCTCGCGTTCAGTAGCGCTGTCTTCTCGAAAACAACTTTGTCTTGGAAAAGCGCGTAACCTCACCTTCAGCCGCTGCAGCATTTCTTGCTGCCCACCCAGAAAGATATGTAAAGACGCGACCACTCTCTCTGCATAAGTGGGGCACACAACACCAAACCAAATTGCCAAGCGCGAATGAAGCGCGGTACATCATTCGTTGGAGCGTGCGACTTCTAACTCCAAGTTGCCGCAGGGACGTGAGTTCGGTATACTGTGGCACAGTGAACAAGGCCTGATTTTTCTTCGCCATGCGAGGTTCAGATTGAGGAGTTAGCCTGACAGCGAGGACAGACACAACAGCAACGACACGAGGATGACGTAAGAGAGTGGTCGGACGGAAGGTGACTGCGAAGCCAGCATATGTATAGTGCAAAGTACACCGCAGTACACAGCCGTATTTATTTATTTATTTATTTATTTATTTATTTATTTATTTATTACAGGCCGCGTATGAGGCATTGGGTAAGGGGGGTGTTACAGTAGGATTAAAACAGTATATAAGGCATATAACAAAAGATAATAGACATACATTATTAATAGACAGTGGAACAATGTATACACATCTTATACAAGTATTAGAGGATTGTACAAAATAACAGGGTCCGCAGTGTACATATTAGAAAAAGACAAACGATACAGTTCCTTCAATAAACAAAAAAAATGTAGCCACTCCAGTACAAATACTAAACAATACTAAAGAAATGCAGAGATAACAAGCGAAATGATGAGCTCATAAACAAGAGAGCACATAACTGGAAAAAAAAAAGAAAAAGCATCATGCACTTTATTGAAGTTAGGCGGTGGAATATGAATTGATGAGCTGGCGGAATTTATCGGGATTAGGTTCGGAGACGATGAAATCAGGAAGAGTATTCCACAGTCGAATGGCACGAGGAAGCGCCGACCAGTTGAATGCATGTGTTTTCCCGTAGATGCATGTGAAGCTTAGGTGATTATATAATCTGCGAGATGTGAAAGGTGCTACTTCAAGCCGTAAATAAGATTTCCTATCCGCATGAATGTACTTGTGAAATAACGATATGAGTGCAAAATCACGTCGAGTACTTAGTGGCTGAAGTGGAATATCAAGTTTTATTTGTGAGATGCTTGAATTGTAGGTGTAGTTACGCGAGATAAACCTGGCGGCCCTATTTTGAATTGATTATATTAAGCTTATTAGGTTGTTATGATGGGGTCACCAGATTGGAGAGGCAAACTCATGCTGGGGGCGGACAAACGTCTGATAAGCTAGCTTACGGATGTTAGAGGGAGAATTACGTAGGTTTCGGCGTAAGTACCCCAGTGATTTTGAAGCATTAGCACATATAGTAGTAATGGGATCAGCCCAGGAAAGGCTTGGTGCGAGATTAATGCTTAAGTATTTGTAAGAAGTAGCTGTAGAAATTGGCTTATTATTTACGTTATATTGGAAAGAAGAGATTGAGTGTTTACGAGTGAAAGACATTACTTTGCATTTAGACGAATTCAGAGTCATTAACCAAGTGTTACACCAATCCAATATGAGATGAAGGTCGTTTTGAAGAATAACGTGGTCATCGGGGCTGGTTGTAGGGCGGTAAATAACGCAGTCATCTGCGAATATTCGCACTCGGGATGCTAAGTTATTAGGAAGATCGTTAAATTATATTAAGAATAGTAGCGGCCCAAGAACGCTACCTTATGGCACGCCGGAAGTGACATAGGAAAGGGGCGAAGAAAGATTGTTAACGATTGTAAATTGTCGGCGATTAAAAAGAAAAAAGTTCCGGAGTCAAGTTAGTGTCAGTGAATCTACCCTTAGTGCGTCTAACTTTGAAATCAGGCGGCAATGGGCTACGCGATCACACACCTTGGAAAAGTCAAGGAATATGCAATATGCTATCAATGTCAATGTCAACATTATGGTCCATGTCTAAATGCAGGTCAGTCGTGAATTCCAAAAGCTGTGTCTCGCATGACAAACCCTTCCTGCACCCGTGCTGATTAGTGAAGAAAAAGTTGTTTGATTCCAGATGGTCGTATATGTGAGAAGCAATTACATGCTCGAGCATTTTACAACAAATACACGTGAGCGAAATTGGCCGGTAGTCATCTGGTGAGTATCTGTCACCGTTTTTGAATATGGGAACTACTTTCGCAGTCTTCCAATCTGACGGGAGCGCTCCTGAAGTTAGTGACTGTTTGACAATGTGATATAGTATTTTGCTAGAAGTCATAACGGTTTTCTTTAGTATTTTGGAAATAATCTCATCGACGCCACAAGAATTAGATAACTTAAGATTGTTTATAAGAGATACAATGCCATCGATAATAATGTCGATGGGCGTCATGTACTGATAGTCTAAATCGGGAACATCAGGTAGGGTGGAGTGATCTTCAGTACTAAATATAGATGAAAAATATGTGTTGAAACATGAAGGACACTCACTGTCTGGAAGGGGCACGTGGTCGCTATCATTTAAAAAAAATGTGATTAGTGTCGCGGTTCGGAGAGATAATTTGCCAGAACTTTTTAGGGTTGGATTTGAGAAAAGATGGAAGGTCATGTGAAAAATATTTATCTTTAGCAGCGGATAAAGCGGAGTTGTAGTTTTTTAAAGACTGATTGTATTTTTCACAAGCCCATGGGGTGTCAAACCATTTAGCACTAGTGTATAAGCGTTTCTTTTTGTTTCGAAGACACCGAAGGAAACAGGTGAACCATGGGTTCGATTTATCATTGGATATTTTGATTAATGGGATGCACTGGTTTACTAATGACTGCAATTTGTCTCGAAATAGAACACAGTTTTCCTCAACCATGCTACTGTAAAAGGAAGGGAGAAATGCATTGTTAAAAAAAAGCATCTAAGTCAGCATTAATGGTCATTAACTGAGCAATGGCAACAGCTGTTATAGCTGTCGTAGTAATACTTCAGGTAGCATCGACGATGACGGCTGCGAAGCTAGAAACAGCGATAGTCACGCCCCTAACAACCGAGACGACGACGATGCGAGGTGGATGATGGAAGACATACTTGTCGCAAAGTGGACACAAACAAACAGGAAAACACATTGCCGATGACGCGAGCCGCCTGTGATGTTGTCAATGCGTCTTCCTCTTTTTGTGTATCTTCTTGGTGGCAAATAAGTTTTGCAGCGAAGCTGTTAACCTTAGTTGCTTGGGGTGTCTCGTGTTCGCCAGCAAAAAAAAAAAAAGAACGAAAAAAAAAGTACGTATCTCCTTTGGAATCAGCCATGCAACACACAGCTCATTATTCATTTCAATAAGGAGAAGCACAAAACAAGCGCCAGAACCACATGATGGAGGATAACGCGCGTATGAACAATACGAGGCACGTTCCTTCTCCCCGGGTGTGTTTCCCGGTAAAGATTGCGGTTGCATAAGCTGCTCCGTGGGAAAGGCGCAACAGCAGCATACAAATCAGTGAGTGACGTTACCATACTTCACATATAAAAGGGAGACCTACGTAGCAACTTGTTCAATTCATTACAAGACCGGTATGGGTAGACCACGCGAAGTTCGGGCTCCCGAAGAGCAGCGTGATTACGATGAGTGTCGAACAGGGTAAAATCGTAATGCTCAAGAACGGTGTCGCGCTAAGGCTACGCAGAAAAATAAAACATTTCATATCCCCATCGACGGCGTTTGAGTGGTTTTATAACAGTTTCACTGGCCATGTACTTTCGCAGGGTCGGGATGGCGAGCCATTTTTTTTTTTTTTTCAGCAAGCACAACTAGGCCAATCAGCAGTTCTCTTGGAGGCTGATGGGATTGCCAATGGCAAATGTCGCGACGCCACGACAACGGGGGTGCCTCGTGAAGGGTACTCAACTGCACGAGGTGCTCTGATTGTCAGCGGACGTTTCTCTGTGAGTATGCTCATATGGGTTGGCTCTTCATTATCTGTACCTTCCCCGTTCTCCTTCCCTGAATGTAGGATAGTCAACCGGTCATGGTTTCGGATAGCCTACATGCCTTTTCTTCTTCCTTACCGATCTCTTTCACCTTATTGCAAGGAAAAGGTGATGATGGTAAATGTGATGTTTGCAACCGCGCACAAATAAGAAAGCTGGAAAAGCTGCTTAAGACCACTGTGATGCATGGTCTGACTGTGCGATCGGCAGCGTCAGGCAAGGGGGATGTCTTGTGCAGAGGCCAACGTTTTGACAAAAGGGCTTCTCTTCACGACGATGACAAGTGCCTTCGTCGAAGCGTTGGTTCGAACAAGACATCCCCCTTGCCAAGACATCCCTTGTTCGAACGCTGACGATCCTTTCAAGTCTCTACTTTATCGTAAACTTCTACCTTGATATTATTTAGCGTCATCACATTCTGACAGGACAAAGATAGAGGCTAAAAAGTCGCTGCACTTTTGAATTGAAGTTTAGCGTTTGTGTCGTGTATATATTTCGGCGACCTGTCCTAAAGTTGCAGCGGTAAACAATGTAACATAATACTTGCGTCACACGCGATTAGGACGGCGTACTGTCCTATTAATATCTATTCCTGTGATAGAACAGATTTCGAATGTGTAAGCATATAAATTTTTGAGCGCGAAATGCCAAACGCTGGGCCATCTGGTGTCGGTGGCCAAAGCCGCAATGCGAACCTACAATTACAATCACTTGTCGGCCGGCGCTGGCGTCGCTAGGCGCGCCTAATCGCCCTCTCTGTCTTCAAGGCGCTCCTCAGGACTTGCTCGACGATGGGGCTTCCTTTTTTTTTCTCTCCTCGGACTTCGGAGTACGGGCAAAGCTGAAACAAAAGGAGAGAGAGAGCGAGGAACCTGCGGGGCGAGGCGAACGGGTACCGCGTAATTTGGTTGCGTCATCGGAATCGCGTTTCCGACTGCCGGCAACAACGCCCTCTTTCTCGCCCTGCGCAAATACGGACGCGCACAGGCGCCTGCGTGTCGACGCCCATCGGTCTTCTCAAGTTGAGGATCGTTGACAGGCCGGGACCGGTTTTCAATTACACGGTCCGAGATGAGCCCCTGGAGCCGAGCGATGGGCTTCCTCGGCTGTCCCTCGAAGGAGCGTCGCAGTCCCTGCCTTGTTCGCGTTGTCGCCGACGAAGAAAGGCTTTGCTTCGACGACTTGGAAGCGATTCCTTTGTTCGTTTATGGTTTGTAAGAGATGGGTTGGCTGGTTCGTATTCGTTCTTGCAGCGCCAACGAGACGGCGAGTTTTTCGCGGCGCCTGCGTGCCCTGTCAAAGGTTTCATTAGCATGGAAAACATTGCTGGTGCGGCCAAGGGAAACAGGGAGAATTCGCGCCTATAGGAACCTCTAATGTAAAGTTAAGGAGCACTTCTGAGGAGGAAATCTTATCACATTAATACGTGCCTGAGGTCCGGCATAGCGTGACATTCCCTGCTGGTGCCCTATACTTATGGAGGGTGTTTCGGCGAACACTTCCAATTTTTTTTTATTGGTTGCCTGTGGCAGATAGCTCAGTTCTAGTTTATGAGGTGGTCTACTTGAAGCGCGCAAACTATATATTTACAGAAAAGACTGAAATGCAAACTCGACTGATTAAGAAGAACTTATTAATAAACTTTTCAGCTAATTACCATATGACCCACACTGCAATTTACGTGATCATCACGTGATCACCGGATGGATCTACCATTCTCAATCCATGAACTCAAGGCAGCATTAGCTTTGTGTGGCCGTGCATCAGCGCCAGGACCTGACGGAATTTCCTACCGAGCTCTGTGTCACCTGGGGCAGCGAGCGAGAGCAGTTCTCCTTGAGGTGTACAATGACTCTTGGAGAGATGGCACGCTACCAACAACGTGGAAGACAAGTCGCCTTGTTCCACTGCTGAAGCCTGGCAAGTCGCCGTTGGAACTCTCATCATATCGACCGATCGCTTTGGCGAGCTGTGTAGGCAAAGTAATGGAGAGGATGGTCCTAGGACGCCTGGAGTGGTACTTGGAGTACCACAACACCTACCCAGATGCCATGGCGGGCTTCCGACGCGGTCGATCATCGATCGATAACGTCGTCGACCTGGTCACCTACATTCAACATAAGAAATGCCGTAAGCATCTCTGCGCTTCTTTATTGCTCGACGTTAAAGGGGCGTATGACAACGTTACGCATGAAGCCATCCTCTCTGCTCTCGCAGAGGTACGAGTGGGTGGTCGGATGTTTCAATGGATACGGAGCTATCTATCCATGCGATCCTTTTTTGTAAGCACCGAGGAAGGCCATACTTGTCTACATTATAGCTACCGCGGCGTCCGCCAGGACGGTGTACTTAGCCCTGTTTTATTTAATCTAACACTAATTGCTCTCCTTGAGCACGTGCCAACCACAGTCAGGCTATCAATGTACGCGGATGACATCTGCATATGAACGTCTGCAGTAACCCGCCTACAGTTGCGAGCGAGAATTCAGAGAGCCGCCACACAAACTGTTATCTACCTCCGTAATCGAGGCCAGGAAATCTCCTCCGAGAAATGCGCACTAGTGCCATTTACGCGCAAGCCCATGGCAAACTACAATGTAATGATAAATGGCCAAATAATACGACGGGTCCAATCGTACAAGTTTCTAGGTTTCATAATCGACAGGGACTTGTCATGGAGCCCACACGTATCATACATGAAAAAACGGTTGACAGGCATCTGTCACCTGTTCAAGTTTTTCGCTGGCAAGACCTGGGAAATGGCGCCAAGTGCCATGTTGCAACTGTACAGGGTGCTTTTTCTAGGATTTCTGCGATACAGCTTGCCAGCAATAAACAACGCAGGTAAAACAAATCTACGCACAATACAAAGTCTTTAGGGTCAAGCGCTTCGGATCTGTCTAGGCCTGCCTCAGAGTGCTTCAGCAGTGGCTACGATAGCAATCGCTGGAGACTACCTTGTCAGGACCCACATTGAAATTGAAGTACTCAGGAACCATGTAAGGCATCTGGCCAGGACTCCTCGTCACCACTTGGCCTCTCTAACAGCGGACAGACCACACACATCTTTCAGCCAAACGATAACCGCATATGATGAATCATTGCCAGCTTGTTTCACTCCGGCTGCGAGACCTTCGATTCCTCCATGGTGCCTCGCTCAGCCAAAAATCAACCTCACAATACCTGGTATCTCGAAAAAAGCTGATCTATCATCGCCAGCCCTTAGACATCTCACGCTGCTATATTTGTACGAGAACTACCGTGACTCTACGCATATTTACACTGATGGATCTGTCCTTCCAAGCAGCTCACCAGCGGCAATCGCCATACCAGCGAAAGCTACAACAATCAAATTTAAGACGACCGACGTGACAACATCGACGGCAGCAGAGCTCGCAGCACTCTTTACTGCCCTTCATCACACTGGTAATGAACCGCCACACAAGTGAACAATATTCTGCGACTCGAAGGCGGCACTGCAGTCTCTACTGTCACCTTTACGACGCGGACCGCACGAACAACTAATATTCCATATTACAGAGACGTTACACCATATAAGTGATGCAGGCCATGAAATGACCTTTTAGTGGCTTCCAAGTCACGTCGGGATTATCGGCAATGAACGGGCGGATCACGCTGCCCGCTCAGCCCATACTGAGAAGCGCCACGTCCCAATTCCTGTTTCTAGAACTGACGCAGCACGGAAGCTCCGCCTACTTGCTCGGCAGTGCACCCCGTCGCAATGTAATGAGCCGAATTTAAGAAATACGCGACTGTACTCACTTGATCCCAGACCAAGTCTTCGAGCGCCATCACAGCTTCGCCGTAGAGACGCCACGCTTCTATATCGACTTTGGTTGGGCGTTGCCTTTACCAAAGCCTATGCATTCCGCATAGGGATGACCGACAGCCCAACCTGTGACCACTGCGGCCATGAAGAATCAACTGGCCATATTTTGTGCGCCTGCCCGCAGTACAGTCCACAGAGGGCATGCCTTCGCCACGAACTTGACCAACTGGACGACCAACCGCTATCCGAAAAAAGAATTCTACAACATCGAAAGGGCCTTCCGTCACAGAAAAAGGCCGTGCAAGCGCTATTGCGCTTTTTGCGATCTACCGGCCTGTGTGAACTACTTTAACTGGAACGCCTTTCGTGTGTGTGTCTCCATGTGTGCGTGTTTCTTTTTTTTTTACTTTTTTCAGCGTTTTCCTCTCTGTCACCTTTCTAACCCCTATCCCCCATCCCCAGTGTAGGGTAGCAAACCGGAGACTCATATCTGGTTAACCTCCCTGCCTGTCCTCGTTATTCTCTCTCTCTCTCTCTACAAATTGTAGCCGTGGAGTTCGCAAGGGGGATCCACTTGGAACGATTTCTCAGGATGACAGCAGTTTCGAGTAATAAATTCCCGAATTTTCCGGTGAAATGCATTGGCGTTCCAGTCACTTCTGTGCTTCAGTGCATGAAACGACGTTTTGTTAACGAATTAACAGAAACGCCAATGCCTTTCTCCGCAAAGCTCGGGAATTTATATCTCGAAACTGGTGCCAACTTGAAGATTCGTTCCAAGTGGATGCGCCTTGCGAACTCCGCGGCTACAATTTGTGAATTGCAATATGGGCCATAAGGCAATTAGTTAAAAGCTTAATTAGTATTTTTTTTAATAATTAGCCAATTTTGCATCTTAATAATTTGTGCAAATATTGTCCGCCGCTTCGAGCAGAACAGCTCATGAACTAGAATTGTGATATCTGCCACAGGCAACATTTAAAGATTTTTGAGTGTTCGTTAAAACACCCTGTATATAACCACCGCAATGAAGTCACGTACAGCGGTAGAATAGCCCTAATGTAGCTTTTGCCTATTCATTAATTTATCTTGGTTTACGTTCGACAGTTTGCATCATAAGGCCTATCAATTCACTATACAAAATAAAGGTGAATAGTCACTAACATCAAGTATCAAAGGTGAAATAGCGAGCTGTTCATTCTATTATTAACAAAACACACATCAATCAAACTTTCGCTCTCTGTCGTTGATTACTGTGACACAGTTAATAAGATTTGTATAACCGCAATACGACGCATCGCTGAGCTAATCATTTCGACCAAAACAGCTACACAATTCTAGATTGATGTGTCTCAAAATTGTGGACCTTCACAGGGAGTGTGACGCACACTTACAAGCAGTATTTTTCCAAAACAACCTGTAAAGCATAGCCGCCCAGCCGATGGAGACCCGTTTACTGTCATTATTGGCTTCGTGAAAAGTCACACTATATATTTCGTAATATCTCACATAAACGGAGTGTATCAAGGTACAAGCGCGAAATTCACACCCTCCCTAACATTAATAGACACAGCGCCCCATTTTTACCATATTTAAACCAATTAAAATTTTATGTGGCGTGAAAATACTAGCCATCAATGATGCTTATAAATTACGTCTGCTTAAAACACATAAGCTAAGTTTCACAGCCAAATTATCAAAGCACAACTCAAGTTGCTCCGTCTTACTCCAGAAGCCACAAACACTTATGTGGAACAGAGGTAACGCCTTAAGAGGAAGGTTTAGCTCGGGTTCTCCTGTATAAATACGTGTAGAAGGATAAATTCGTTTTTTCTCGGCAATAACTACACCAAACATAACCAGGTTGGTTGCATTTAAAAGAAAAACTGAAAATGTAGTGACCGTTGTTTGGAATTTTCGATTGAGGGGGTCAATTTTTTACACAAATCAGACTTACAGCGGGATCAGACTTGATCCCGAGGGAAAGCATCCTCTCATAACGCCAATTCGAGGGACGGTGTAGTTATAGGTGTCTCCTTACGGAAGTACACCATGGCCAAAACAGAAGAAAGTGAGCACCGTGCTTTCCTTCGTGTTCTCTCTGTCTCTCTCTTAATTTTTATCACCGAAAATCTTCCGCCTTCTCCTCAGCTCCACACATGCGCGAACAATACGTACGTGCAGGACACGAAAGAGCGCGGCTGGCGAGCTCTTACCACATGGAGTCGATAACGAGTCGATGTAAAGACGACGCACTGGATGTACACAGTGACAGAGAATGCGCGATATGAAACTGTGTCGAATGCCAAGCAATGTAATGTGGGCCCGTATTCACAAAACACTTTGATTGTAAGTGCCCTTTGTTATTCGCAGGTCGCCTTCGCTACCTATACGTCCGGCATCAGCATTTGGATGGAATTCGCTCTTATAAAGAATTACAGTGTGAGCGCTTTTTGTGCATATCAACCCTGGTGTTTTGGGATAATTGAAGGAAAGGCGACGGTAAATATGCA
Source organism: Dermacentor andersoni (assembly GCF_023375885.2). Taxonomy (NCBI): domain Eukaryota; kingdom Metazoa; phylum Arthropoda; class Arachnida; order Ixodida; family Ixodidae; genus Dermacentor; species Dermacentor andersoni. The sequence goes on along the minus strand of NC_092821.1, from coordinate 78,799,149 downwards.
AAGGAACCGATGAGCGTGCCTACGATTGTGAAGTTAAAGAAAGCTTTGTAATTGATGTGATTCTTGCGTTTTGTCTGTGGATAAAGTGTGAGAGGAGAACGAAAGAAGAAACGGAGGGAGCTTATCCAGAACACAACGTTTGGTTTGATTCATCCAATATTTGGGAACGGGAAGGTAGCTTCTGTAAATGAGGCACGCAGAAACGAGTGTGTCACGTCGGTCTCATCGGCCTCGGCCTTCAGAGCGTTCGCAAAGGTACTCGGTGGCCGTCATGGACTCCCGGGAGACATGTCTCATGTTTCTCAAGTTTCTCATGTTTCTCTCATGTTTCTCTCACTATCTCTGACAAAATCCCATCAATTGAAATGCCAAAGACATCCTTGCTCATCAGCGCGGAGTCCACAGAAAATACACGCCGCCTCACCTACAATTTAGCGGAAAAGAAGGCCGCCGACTGGAGTATTGTCCCATCAAGAAATGCTAAACGCCGTGTGTCCCGCTCGCTATAGGGCCAACTGCCCTTGGTGAGGCGCGACACACCCACCTTAATACATGTAACCTGGGAGTGCACTAAGCGCCCTCATGGGCCACATAGCAGTAAGACAATGTAGCAGTGGGAGGCGCAGCTCGACCGTTCCCACTGGGCAGGAAAAAAGTCCTAAATTAGCCAGGTCAGGCCACTGGGGCACTGGACTGAGGGGCTCGGACCACCCTCATAATATATTTTCCTGTCGAATAAGGTAGGGGCCCATCCATGGCTGAAGAGGACCCAAGCTTCAAGAATGAAGACTTCGGCCTCGACCCGCTAAAACCTTAAAAGAGTCAATGAAGTTTTCCATTCCATTCCATTATATACAGGTGGAATCTATCCAGCGAAGAGTTTTGACATAGCTTGCTTCCTGGTGAATTGTGTTTTAACTACAATGAGAGAAATGCAAACGCGTCAGTGATAGGGACTATACGGCGTTTCACACTTAGCAGGCGGCGCTGCGAAATCTACGCGAATGGGGCAGTCGTTGCAGTCTCACTCAGTGCATTTCGCATTGTCGCTTTATTTTTGTTCTTCTTTACGTTCCGCGACCGTGTCTGCAAAACATTTACTTCGCATATTACAGCTATTACTACTATGGGCGTAAGGCCACATGAAATTCGGTATCTTTAGGCACCTTTGCGCTTTCGTTAGGCGACATATAACGTTTTGTTGGGTAACGCCAGCGGCGCGCAGTGGCTGCTGGTCGCAGAAAGGTGTCCGTCCGTCCGCTCATCCGGTAGTATAAAAAGGACCGAACTCGAGCTAGTTTGTACTTATAGCTATGAATCTGGTGATAGCAGTGTTTAGATATGCGACGCCTTCTATATAATAAATTTCTGACATTTTGCAGCATAAAAGTGCGACACCTAAGGCTACAGAGAATTACATGACGCATACGTATATCTGTCTTTCATATGTGATGCATTATTTCGTGGACATGAAGGCAAGTGCTGAAAGAAACCTCCCCATAGCTTCCGTAGTCCTGTCTACAATGTATAAAAAAATTATGGGGTTTAACGTGCCAAAACCACTTTCTGATTATGAGGCACGCCGTAGTGGTGGACTCCGGAAATTTCGACCACCTGAGGTTCTTCAACCTGCCCCTAAATTTAAGTACACGGGTGTTTTCGCATTTCGCCCTTATAGAAATGCGGCCGCCGTGGCCGAGATTCGGTCACGCGATCTCGTGCTCAACAGCCCAACACTATAGCCACTGAGTAACCACGGCGGGTAATGTATAAAGCAGAGTACAGGTAGAGACGACTGGAAGAATATTGGCGCGAGGGTAGGGGAAAACACAATGCGGTGAGCATTACATATTTAACATTTCACGTTGGTGCCCCTTGCTTTAATAAATTAATCCAGAGCTGAGAGACAAAGAGAACAAGAGTTTAATAACATGTTCTGCCATTGCGGAGGCAAAGTGGATGCTCATATTGTTATCAGAGTATTTCCGTCGTTCTTTCATTTAAATAAAGTACTAAAGGGGCGTAAAAGGATCATGTGGCGCGGGATATTGGGCTAGAGCGCGAATATTTTATAATTCGGGACACCATTGTTGAGATTACGCATTTCGGTTTCTATGCCAACAATATTTGCGGTTCAGTTGTGTTCCGCGCACCGAAACGATATTTCATTGCAGTAAACCTGAATAAATTCATGAATCAATAATTTAATAACAAAATTTCCATTGCCTAAATAGCACAGGTGTTCGAATAGTGAAGCCTCCGAATGGAATTGAATCCGAATATTCAAGAAAAACGACTTACGAATAACAAAGAAATCTACTATTTTACTTCTAGAGAGGGTTCCTTTGCGTTTTGAAATCCTCCTGACAAAAAAAAAAGATAAAATACCTGACTTTTTGACATTATCCACATGGCTCGTTTACACATATATTTGAATGCATGTAATGTCATTGGCCAGTGGAAGACCGGTAAACTGAGGAGCTAGCGAATGAGAAACAGCTCCTCTCAGCTGTCTGATGCACGAAGAAAATGATAGTAGTAGTAATGTGAAAGCTACGTCACAAGATGGAAGTAGAGTCTTCCGCTTGTTCGAGGGGCAAAGTGATTTATAGTACAACCATACATTCTCTTGAATGAATTGAAATATGGTCCCATTGGCGAAAAAATAAATTTCTTTGGCCAAATTAAGACAAAGAGCACAGCATTTGATGCTTTATGGAGAGTATCACTGAACGTGAAGTTTTCTGCCCTTTGCGTTGGCTGGGAAACTCCGTAACCCCGCGCATCAACCACAGCTCTTCAGCCGCAGAATGATTCGGCGCTGTCCTAAGTTGCACCATTTTTTTCAACTTTGAGACGCCAGTTAGTGTTGTTAACCCTTGCATATCCCAAAGAAGCAAATAGTCAGCAACTTCGAATACTGAATTCTCCAATCGAATACGAATAAAAAAAAAGACTATTCCAGTCGTATTGGGAGTATGAAATCTTCGCAGGCCCGTACTAAATGTACTTTCACATTCCTAGTATGCGCGTCGGTAAACCTGTATTAATATTAGGGCAGTAAATATAGCCCAACATATTCGGCAATAACTATTATGTGGACAGTATACAGGCGAATTTAAGTCGTCACCGTAATGTCCCCTGAAAAGTTCAACTGCGCGAATAATAAGGGACGAGTGCGCCTTACCTTTAAGTTCGAAAGCAAGCGAGGGAAAGTGAGGCGCGCAGCCTACCCGCGCACCCAATATTGGAAGCCTCATACATGATCGAGCGGGCGCTACGAGAGAAGAGCGTGCGTCTGCCCCTCTAGCCCGGCCGTGGCTGCTCATGGCTGTCCGCGTGCCACATGTCAGTAGTAATCTTCGGCGTTGGCCACGGCCGAGATCACTGCTGGCTGATGTTGGAGGCGTGTATCTTAGTTTCGGATATGCAGCATAGTTGAAACGATAAAGTAAGTGAGCGGCAGCAGGAAGCATTCCCTCCCCATTGCCGGCGCTATTCCTCGCGTCAGCTAGTGTTATGGCAGCGAGTATTCGTGGTCGTCGAGATATCTACTCACATTTACCTGTGTGCGCCTGGTACTCTATTTATTTAGTGACTAAGTGGCACGTTAGGGAAACTTACGCGGCCTATACAACTACGAGTCATACTTCGTGTAATTCCCTCAACCTTTCTATCGCTCATAATGTTTCGCCGTTCGGGCTATATGGGCCTGTTACACATTAAGCAGTTTGCTCTTTTTCATGCTCCGTAAAGCAGTCCCATCGTTTACATTAGCGCGTAAATGCGGCGTGTCATTTCTACATCCAGAAATCGGGATGGAAAATTCGCCACTGCAAACGAAGTGCAAGTAGCCAGAAGGTCTTTCAAAGCAAGATGGTCGCAGTTTATTTCTTCTATGTGAGCCATAATTCCCACCATAATTTAGGCGCCCCACCCAAACGCTAGCACCAGCTTTTCCTCTAGTATAACTCTAACGAAACGAAGCTTTTACATCTACCGACCACGGGTCACCGTGTAAGGGCGCTGCCGACAGCGCAGCATACTTTAGCATATGGTAACGACAGGCAACCGGTCAATCGTTATAAGTGATTCAGTGGCCGTTACCACGCGCATACACACCCTAACCACTCTGTTTACAGGAACAGACTAAGCATGATTAATCACGTCATGTCACCGTCGTAAGCACTAGCTTATTAGGGCTAGGACAGCGCTCGCGCGATTTGGCAGCTAGTTGGCACGACAGGCGGGTGCCTTTAAATTGGGAAGCCGCTCCAGCGGCGAATGAGATTAATAAAAGGCGTGAGAGGAAACAAGAACAGCAGAGAGAGACAGCGAAAGAAAATGATCACTGCCAAGACTCGCACTCCGATATCTGAGTGCGCAGTCGACAAGAGAGAAATACATGAAGCGACAACCACCTTACTTCCCAGTCAGCTATATCCAAAGTCTAATGACAGTCATAAACATTATCCACAATCGGAGACCACCCGCATCAAACACAAGCAATGCGGCAGACATTTCGTGCGACGCTGCTCTGAATGCTAAATGAACGCTAGTCAAATACGGTGGGCAAGGGAATTACACTCCGCCCTGACAAGGTTCCCACATGCCTGTTTGCCTGCACCATGATCGGCGAAGCATTCGGTTTCGTTAAAGAAGGACAACGCGACAATTAAATGGCCGCGCAAGCAACTGGTTCCCACCGATAAAATATAGAGGAGGGAGCGGTGCAATAGGACAGCGTAAACAAGAAAGCAATATGGCGCACCCCACTGATGCATACAGCAGACGTCGCCAAGCGATACGTACGAAGTGGGTGATCGCTGTCGTCTGCTATTCGCAGGCCACTTAGGCAGCGCCAGCGGCCGTGAGCGGCGACACTTTTGGTGTGCACCAGCTGAAAGTAAGCAAGACAGCGCACGAACAAATATATACACAGAAATATCAAAGACCAAGGGAGCACGTACGACCATCCCGATCCGCGACTCCTTCCTTGTGATACTTAATGGTCTTGGATTATTTATTACTGCGAACGCTCTCTCCCTGTGCAAACGATGCCTGGAGGTTCTGAGAACCCGTGAGCCAAGCCAAAGCGTAAACGAGCATGGAGAAGTATATGTTACGTGGCGCCGCCTAGCGGGAACTGGACGACACCCGTACTGGGAGCGTTTTCTTTAAGTATGCCGGCCATGATTTCGCCGGCTAATTCGCACAGGCGAGGCTGGAATACGGTGAGCCTTATTCTAGTGCGAAGGTGGGAGAGCACGAAGATGCTCTCGTTGAATCGCTAGGGAGAGGCTGATCGAAGGAACGAGAATTCGACGAGAGCGCCCTCTGTAGGGTGAAGGGGGCTTGTTTGGTCACGGCGTTAACGGACGTCATGGACGCAATTATCCGGTTCATTATTTCAACGATCCGGTGATTCGCAGCTCAAAGGGCGTGTAATGCTCATGCGGCAGCAGAAATTGCCGACGGCAGTTAGGGGGCCGAATATAAGGCGGGTTCGCAAGTACGAAATTGTAAGCCAGTTCTACACGAATGCGTTCACAGATGAACCCACACTCGCACGCGTGCACAAAGCTGTAGTCCAAATCAATTGGAACCTTCAAATCACACTACATTACTAGAAGTTTCCGTGTTCGAAGCCACTATTGTAAAATTTGACTTCGTGTGTTTAGCTACATCTGTACTGTACTTTTTTTTTTTTGACAAGATCAATCCTGTAAAAAAAATTCTGAATTTCTAGCGCCACAAAAACAACAAAAGTTCTTTGAGCACATAGTCGGAGCAACTGGCGCCACAAAGCAACGTCCAAGCTCTATTAAATGATTATTCAGTTACATGACCAAAAGAACAAGTACTGACTACAGACAATGTACAAGCGGAAAATGCGCTTGAAGTTTTGGCAACATACCAAAATGTGTTGAACGTCCCTTTTACACAGAAACGGTTCTGACATATTAGGTGTTATGCAACCGTAGAAGGGCTACAGGAGCGCGCGTACTCAAGTTATGCGGCACATCAGTCGCGTGCACCGGACGTATTGCTAAAGGTTGATTTTTATTTTTCGCACCCCGTCCAAACCTGTATTGGTATGTCCTGCCCTTGACCACAACGTAGGTTTTTCGTTACTTTCGTTCTGGCTTCCTCTGCGTCACACAAAGCCAACCGTATACCTCAAGATTCCGGCGTACGAAGCAAGTGACACGTCGTACGATTCTGTGTGAAATACATCAATTTCGCCACGTTCAGAGGGCATGCTGCCCGTCCCTGCGTGCCAAGTTGGCATTACTACTCGCCGCCTTCCCCGTGTGTGCTTGAGTTCGCGTTATAACTGAAGGGCGTGCCGAGGAGAATCCGACTGGCAAGTATTCCCACTGAATCCTAGAGAGAATTAGGGTAGTCCATCTCCACAACCCCAATACTATTGTAGTATATTTGAAAAATAAATTATGGCGTATTGCGCGTCACAATTAACCACGCTGTGATTGTGATGCACGCCGCAGTGGCGACTACAGAATTATTCTGACAACGCGGGGTTCCTTACCGTACACCTAAATCAAGTTGCGCGGACATTCTTACATTTCGCCCTTATCGATGCACGGCCGCTGTTGCCGAGAATTGAACCCGCGACCTCGAGCTTAGCGACGCGATTCCATAGGCACTGCATGAGCTACTGTGCTAGGTGCGGAATCATTTTGCTCTCGAATCTGGCACTTTTGATCTTGATGGCCAAGCGGATTTTTCATGGTACAAACACCACATGTCTCTTACAGTAGTTCTCCTCAGCCGCTAAGTAATATTGGTATCAGCATGGCTGCGGCAGTGGTACTGCAGTGAAACTGGCCATGAAATCGGTCTACTCGATGTACCGCCAGCTGTCGCACCAACAACCCTACGTAAAAAAAAAGATACCTTCTACGTAGAATCTCCTAAAGGAGTTACCTGAATGATGCGTAAGCATCACGTGGTAACGACTGGGTGTTGTCGTGCGCAGGTATGTTGGGTATAATTGCGAGGATGACCGTGAAAGAATCGTGAAACGGAGAAGCACGGTTGCAACACCGAACTGTTAAGTGAGACCAGCACGACACGACGTAGGAGAGGCGAGTAGAAGCAATGTCCGCTCGCGTTATAGAGAGCCCGCAGCGGATGTTGACGTGGAGTGAAACGACGAGGGAGATGCAGGAAACGTATGCAGCTTTCCCCGGAGCGTCGGTACCAGGCGCCGTCGCCATGGCGTCGTTCCTTTTGTGTGTTGCGTTCGGCAGCGAGTTCCTCTAGTTCCCCGTTCTGCGCAATGTCTTTCATTTGTTTCTGGCATAACCTATATTCACGCTCATGCTCTGCACTCCTGCGTTTCCCTTCTTCTTCACTAAACGGCTGCGGTCGTCTTGGCATCCCTACGGTAAACGCGAAAGCGCTGCGATGACACGAACTGCTGCGGAAGGCGGTGCAACGTGAACTGATGAGGCAAGCAAACTACTGCGAGTGGCGGCGCCAGATATAGACCGTTTCATCGGGCGAGAGGATAGGGCGCGCGGAGAGCCTTTCCTCCTCAGTGGCTTGGGCGATACGGCGCTGCGCTGGTTGAAAGTATTGCTGTCGCTTGCTGCGAAACGATTTCGAGATGTTTTAGATCTTACTTTGTGAAATTTGCGCCATGTTCGTTCATATAAGGTCGTCAGGGAAGCCTTTCGGTGCATTGGTAACTACTGTAGGCAGAAATATGTCTTGGGGGAGCAAAAATGTGACGCGCATATATCAGCCGCGGTGTACGCGCAATATCAGCCGCGGTGCGTGTATGTGTTGTTTACTATGTTGCTTATATCAATTTTACTTTAACAAAGAAAACCGGCGTCTCTGTATTACCAGCATTGAATGGTAAATCAGCTCACTGTCTGATCGATTGGCGTAGGGAGTAAAACATAAAACATAAGAGCGCATGCTAATGCACGGCCAACCTAAGGCAACCATGAAACATCTGAGCCGCAGGCGCTATCAAATATTTGTGATACACTGGCATCGTTCTCACGCATTTCAAGTCTAGTATGCTTGAAATTACCATATGTCTACGCTAGCCTTGCTGCATGAGGCCCATGGCGCTGCTCAACACAGCGATCACTGCAGTGGGTGAGCCAGCACGATACATATATAAGCTGTGTGCTTCGGCATTGCCTTCTTGGCCTGTATACAGCCATAATATATGAGAGGGTTCGCATAAAAAGAATGCGATGGCTATTTTTGAGCGCAATATTTCCGTATTACGTGTTCGTGCGTCGTAGAGAACTGCATGAACACAACCGAAAAAGAAATTCGGTTATCATCCTCTTTCTCTAAAAAGCAAGAGAAACCGGGCTAACGCCGCACAACGTTTATAAATGTATAACCGCTGATGCCATATGCTTGGACCATGCGGAATATAGAATAAAGATAACTGTAATCCAGCATCTACCACTGCTTAGGACGCTCGCACAGTTCGTAAACCGTCCCTTTGCAGGACAAGCTTAATTCAGACTGTAAGGTATGCTGCTATTACTTGCCAAAACTATTTTATTCAGGGGCGCAAACCTCATCCATTGAACCAAGTAGTCACGCATTGTAATCTGCAGCGAACAGTTCGAACGCTTGTCAAAGTATAACATCACAGCTCCTATCGCAGGAGAACGGTACCCACGCTGTTACGATCGTCGCGTATGTTTCATGGCTCCTAAACCGAAGCTTAGAAAAAGGAGGATAAAACTGCAATAAAATCCCATTAGTGATTGGAACATTCAGAAATACACAATTGATCTCCGACGCTGATTGTAGGCTCAAATATGCGCACACACCATCGCGCTGCGTGTTCCGTCCACCTCAACGCCAGCACAAATTCCGCCCATGACGCCTTAAGCCACTTCAGCACGTCGCAGAGAACCGTTCACCACGTAGAAGACGCACGTCATACTAAACAGACCGCACGACCGCGAAAACAAACGCCAGAACCACCACCGAGCGTATACCTGCCATGCAAAAGACCGCTTTCACCCAAGCCAGTATGGCGCTGCTCATAGGCGGCGCCACTGCATTCACAATATGGCGTCGCCTACGAAAAAAACGGTCTATACGCTGTTGACGTTCAAATCCGAAGCCACGGCTGCTCCACAGTTCTGCTGCGTCCCTGGTTGTACATGTCACGTGGTCACAGAGACGCGCTCGTGCCACTGCTCGAGCGATTGTCGGCGTCTTCCGCAGCTGGCTGGCTCTATATCGAAAGGGTTCGTCTTACGCGAAGGAGGGACAGACGGACAGTTTTCTCGTTGGGAAACCATAGAAATGCTTGGGCATTTAAAATTTCCAACATGTTTCATCAAGGCCTGAGACTGGAAGCCGCCATCTTTCGGATGCGTCGAATGTCGTATTGGAGGCCGCACTGTGCCATGCGTCACCCACTTAATGGGAATTTCAGGGCAATAAACAGGTAGCGAGAGCTGTCCGAGTTGAAGTATGCTTCCTGACCTGTCAGCGCAAGAACTACGTAACGACGAAAAATAAGCCTCTTCTTTTTCGTCCTGAATCAAAAACTGAATCAATATTCAATAACTGAGATTGTTGGTAAGGTTTAACTGGTTACTTTTGAGTATGAATTTATTGTATATATTCTCTGCATTTTCATTGCGGAAATAATTTATTTTATTCGCCAAGAAATTACTCATAAATTAAATTAACTGAGCACTACTTATAGTAGGCTGTCGCAAATATTTTTGCAATATCGCCGGCCAACAACATCATAATTATTCATAGCACTATCGATAGTGTTATCGGTAGTAATACTACCGATGGTACTATCGATAGTAACGCCAATTGCACTATCAATGTTAGTACTATGGATTGCACTATCAATAGTACTATTGATAATACCATCGATAACTTATCGATAGTAATACTATCTATAGTCTTTTTACACTATGGATAGTTTCAAAAAAACTATCGATACTCTCGATAGTCAGTTTACCGATAATTTTGCACCACTAGTGTTCAGGATTAAGGTAACACACTACTCGTCTCCATTTAACATTTTCACTGTTTTTTTCAAGCGAGTTTAATATTCTGTAATTCTTTATTACACAATTTGTTCGACTAATTAAATGTAGACTTTTAACTGTCGATGACTTTTAAATATATGGGATGCTCTAACGTAAAGCTATTCCAAACTTTTCTATTCCAATTGTGCAATCAGTCTTCCACCATTTATCAAAAAATTTTCGAGCCACCACTCACTGCGCCTGTATGTCACGCGACATCACGAAAAGTGCGAAGACGCTACGCCCCATATGATATGATATTTGCACGCTGATTATGCATGATTAGACCAAACGAAAGCAAAATAATAATGTCTCATTCGACGCCTCTTTCTCCATTAGCGAATTAACGATTTTTTTTTATAGCCAGAGAGTAGTAGTTCCGAAAGGAATACAACATGGCTGCCCGCCGACCACTGTACCACTGGCTACTAGGAGTGGCCGTGGAGCATGGATTTATTTGCCGATAGTAAACATTTTTCCGTGGCAGTATAACGTTATTGAGGCATTTCGGTACGTTTACGACCTCGCTTTGTCATCTCTTCTCTGCTGATGATGCATTTTAGCGACATTCTTAACCTTCCGTTGCACGCCGCTGCGTTTTTCGACCAGCCACGGCAAACTACGTAAGGGGAAGCGGACCAATCGCAGACGCCAGCACCACCCTCCTTATCCGGTTATATGCTTTCACTGCGCTGGATCGGCCCCGTGGAAACTCTCTGCTTTTTGAGCGTGCTCTCCACCTGTTCTCAGCAAATCCTATAATTAAACAGCTCAATGGAGGCATAGCTATTTGCTTTAAATGCAAGAGGAAGAGACATCCTATAAACGAAGAGTACGTTTGGTTGAACTTTTTAAACAACACTGCTGGCTACCACACGATGCTTGCATCAGTGGTTACGTAAATTTGACGTGAGGACATTGGAATAAAAACAGACAAGAACAGTTTTACCGTATAGGGCCCATGCTTTCAACCAAGGTGGATGCTGCAAACTTGTGCATGGTTGGTGAGTCATGTGAAAAATAAACATAATGCTGCTAACTTTATTCCCTCAGTGTATTTTTTTTCTTTCGAGATATATTTTCACGCAATAAGTGGCTGTACCCTCGTCTTCACTACCCTGTGTTTGTTGGTGTAGCGCAACGCGTGTTCCCTCCGAATTTATGCGAACAAACAAGCATTTCATATCCCAATTTCATTTTTTTTAAATAAGCTACGTTGCCTACACTGTACATGCGCTGTGGCTAACCCCCTACGTGTTGAAACAAAAAGAGAAAAAGTCCAAATTTGCCGATGTTAACAAACACGGATGCCTAAATTGTCCATGGAAAAATTCACGCCAATAATTAGATGCCGGGTAAAGCAGTAAAAATTTCATGTTTCGTGTATCTAGTTGCACATGAGCGAGCGTTACCCTCGCGTGTCACCAACATGTATTTAATGGAGCTGGAACGTTTCTGGTGGCAGTGTATTGCAGTACCAGTAAAAGCCGACACACTCGCGTATTTAAATTTACATTCGCGGCAGGTTTTCCTATACATTTTCATAAGTATAACCCAGTTTTCTTATAGAAAGATAAAATGAAAACTTATACCATTTCTTTTGTTTTGTTTCCTTAGGTCACTATAAGCCAGTGCCGCCAACTTGTCACTCCAGCTTCGGATAAATAAAATGCTTTTCATCTGTGCAGAATACCCACGAGTGCTCGAACACTCGATGTAGCCCGATGAGAGACCAGGCCTTTGCCCAGACTAGGCCTTGGCTTCAGTCTCGAGCATGGTCGAGGCCCGAGGCCACCAGGCGTAGTACCAGGCCAAAATCGCAAACCGAAAACTTCTTGCCCGGCTGAGGCTTTCGGCTAAGTCAGTGCCCGTGCACGGCTCTAGTGTGTTAAGTCCTGGTTTTCAAGGCGCTTTTTGCTATTTCGGTTTTTGTGCTCATGTCACAGTTCTCAAAAATTGCCTAGTTCGCTGTTTGGCTCCTTTGAAAATACAGTAGTGGCCCATCTTCAGCGGCAAAAATAAGTCCCAGCAGCAGCCGCTAAAATCCATGACGTCACGTCAAGCTATGGCGGGAACTGCAACGTTGCTGCGCCACTAGCCTTTCCGTTTTACGTCTTTTCTGGTTTACCAAGCTGCCACTCGCACTATAGGTGGATTTTGAATGTGGTAGAAACGTAATTTACTAACACAAGCTACACCTTTTTTGCTGTAGCTGGTGTATTTTTAAAGCACTAAAATAGTGCACGATTGCACCTGCTATGCGATGCACGGCTTGTACGAACAATAAAGTCTGGATTCCGAGCTAGCTGGCAAGGCAACATGTTCGAAGACAACAGCGGAAAAGAGGAGACTGGCGATTGCCAAACACACTTAGTGCTCTACGTGTGTGTCCTTTCCGCTCACCTGTACCGTATTTTGCACTGTTCGCTTCAAAGTTATACAAAAAAAACGCATTCGACGTGGTTCAAACAATTTGCAGCGTGTTCTCCCAGAGTGCAGTCGCCATCGAGCCCCTGCTTTTAACATTATTAATCGTGTCTGAAATTATTTAAAAAGCCATTGTCGGATGCCACGTAGAATGGAATGCGTTCAGTCTTAATGTTATATGTGCAATTAGCATATATTGCTAATAATGTACTGATATGGGAAAGTTGGAATTACGACACCATGCCAGCTTCTAATGCAGAACTTTGACTAAACACTCGAACTACAAATGCTTTGTCTACATTTTTTAATTGCTCGTTGCTGCCACCTGCGTAGGTTCGGCGCTGAAAGCAACCATTAATTTGCATGTATATATTTTTTTTTCTCACGCACGTCCGCGCATTCCGCAGTCAGTTGAACAAAGTTGCCCACTTCTTGTTTACGGAGGCGTGTAGCCTCGGAAAACCTACACTAAAAATCAATTTCGACATCCGGGAGCACCTCGATAACGCGCCAGAAAATTGCCGGCCTACCGTGCACTTCAGTCGGTGGTGGACGGCGCTTACAGAGGGGGCGCGATTTCGGCGTGTAGCTTCAACAAGCATTGAGGCTCCAGCGCTGTAAACACCAATTTGCATTGCTGGGTGTAATTGAGGGATCATTTTCTATATACGCACGCTGTTGAGAGACGGCACGCGGCGTGTTCTTTGAACGCCAATTTTACTTTTTTTATACAGGTTCCAGGCAGATCCCTCGACGGCCATTCGAAACCCGCGGCCGACCGAGCTAACTCCCTGCGCACGTGTTGTTTGTCAAGAGCAGAGCTGTTCGGGCGAGGCACTGCTCGAACACTTTGCGCGCGTGTACAGGGTGAGGCAATCTAATCGCGAGATGCTCAATGGCGTGCATAATTTGTGCGTTTCGAGCGAGTGCTGAAAACATTCGCGTTAAATTTCTATTACTGCCATTACCTGTAATCTGTTACAGTGAAGTGCGTTTGTTCTTATTTTTTTCTTGACTCTTTTGTGTGTGTGTGTGTGTGTGTGTGTGTGTGTGTGTGTGTGTGTGTGTGTGTGTGTGTGTGTGTGTGTGTGTGTGTGTGTGTGTGTGTGTGTGTGTGTGTGTGTGTGTGTGTGTGTGTGTGTGTGTGTGTGTGTGTGTGTGTGTGTGTGTGTGTGTGTGTGTGTGTGTGTGTGTGTGTGTGTGTGTGTGTGTGTGTGTGTGTGTGTGTGTGTGTGTGTGTGTGTGTGTGTGTGTGTGTGTGTGTGTGTGTGTGTGTGTGTGTGTGTGTGTGTGTGTGTGTGTGTGTGTGTGTGTGTGTGTGTGTGTGTGTGTGTGTGTGTGTGTGTGTGTGTGTGTGTGTGTGTGTGTGTGTGTGTGTGTGTGTGTGTGTGTGTGTGTGTGTGTGTGTGTGTGTGTGTGTGTGTGTGTGTGTGTGTGTGTGTGTGTGTGTGTGTGTGTGTGTGTGTGTGTGTGTGTGTGTGTGTGTGTGTGTGTGTGTGTGTGTGTGTGTGTGTGTGTGTGTGTGTGTGTGTGTGTGTGTGTGTGTGTGTGTGTGTGTGTGTGTGTGTGTGTGTGTGTGTGTGTGTGTGTGTGTGTGTGTGTGTGTGTGTGTGTGTGTGTGTGTGTGTGTGTGTGTGTGTGTGTGTGTGTGTGTGTGTGTGTGTGTGTGTGTGTGTGTGTGTGTGTGTGTGTGTGTGTGTGTGTGTGTGTGTGTGTGTGTGTGTGTGTGTGTGTGTGTGTGTGTGTGTGTGTGTGTGTGTGTGTGTGTGTGTGTGTGTGTGTGTGTGTGTGTGTGTGTGTGTGTGTGTGTGTGTGTGTGTGTGTGTGTGTGTGTGTGTGTGTGTGTGTGTGTGTGTGTGTGTGTGTGTGTGTGTGTGTGTGTGTGTGTGTGTGTGTGTGTGTGTGTGTGTGTGTGTGTGTGTGTGTGTGTGTGTGTGTGTGTGTGTGTGTGTGTGTGTGTGTGTGTGTGTGTGTGTGTGTGTGTGTGTGTGTGTGTGTGTGTGTGTGTGTGTGTGTGTGTGTGTGTGTGTGTGTGTGTGTGTGTGTGTGTGTGTGTGTGTGTGTGTGTGTGTGTGTGTGTGTGTGTGTGTGTGTGTGTGTGTGTGTGTGTGTGTGTGTGTGTGTGTGTGTGTGTGTGTGTGTGTGTGTGTGTGTGTGTGTGTGTGTGTGTGTGTGTGTGTGTGTGTGTGTGTGTGTGTGTGTGTGTGTGTGTGTGTGTGTGTGTGTGTGTGTGCTATGCATCCGTATCTCTTCATACCAGACGCAGCCTTCTAGTCTTGCCGCTAAAACAGACGACAGCAAGAACAGATAACGCGAAGAAAACATGCCAGGCTTCAACTGTTCTAAGTTAGTGAAAATGAATTATGCGACAGCAGTGTTTTCCCAGAGTGAAGCACACACTCCTGTTTTTGCTGGCCTGCCTCTTCCGAGAAAAATTGCGCTCGCCAACTACGGCAAATTGGACAAGGAGCTACCGGTTGTAGAGTAGTTGTTTGAGGCAAAGCGAGCGAAGGGGTATCGAGTAATGATGTAATACTTGTGAGAAAAAAAATGAAACATTTTTAGGAATGTATAAATCATAATTCTAAATTTCTGGATAAACCACAAGATGACATTTTACGAGGTGTATATTACTGAATATCATTTTTGTCATGCACACAACTTTCTTTTTGTGTCATATGATAACGTATTTCATGGAATTTGACACACAGTGGCCCACTTTACCACTCTTGGAGTCGTCATTCTAAGTGTACTCAAATTTACTTCTAATGTATAGCTTTTTTTAACCTTACGTTCGCGTCAGCTTAGCAAAACCATTTTCGAGGCAGTCCGACGTTTAATTATCGGAAAATATTTGTGTCAAATGATCCTGGCACATTAAGTTTATTTTCTTTTCGTTTGTACGCTGTCACGGTGTGGTTGCCTTGTGTTAGTATAGTAAGTCTCGATAAATTTAGTGAAGTAGTCAAACTCTCTGTTTCCATCATATCGTAGGACGACGTTCATGCAACTACGACCATGATATGTCGATAGCGAGGCATTCCCTTGATGAGGATGTTGCTGTCTCAATGGCTTCATGGTATACAGGCTCGATGAGTCATTTAGAAGGCATGAACTTGCGATTGGTTGGTCGGTTAGTTTACCTATGTGTGACTCATAGCCACCTCGGAGTATTAGTAAATTTTCAAGCCAAACCTACTACAAATGATGTAACGAGTAAAATGACGCACTGTGCACCTACGGGATTTTAGTGAAAGTTCTTTTTTCCGGTACAATTTCCGTGCGACACATCCGCCGTAGATCGGGCACATAATTTGCGCCAATAAATCGTTGACCTCATGTGCAAGAAAGTACGCGGCCTTTTGATGGTGACTTCGTTGTTGGGGTTGTTTTACGTGGTTTCCTACAAACCACCTGATTCTTGGGACATCTTCTAATCTAGGCGTGTACCATGTCTGAGGCTGCGATCGTCATCGTTGTGAAGTGCGGTCCTTTACCACCGCCGACGCTGTTTTCACGAGCAAGGCGATGAAGAATGGAACGCTAACACAGCACCGTATTCTGAAGAACAAGTTCTGCGTGACGTACATAATGACACCCTCGTCCGCTATGTGTAGCTTGTTCTGGCCTCTGA
This sequence comes from Dermacentor andersoni, assembly GCF_023375885.2. Classification (NCBI taxonomy): domain Eukaryota; kingdom Metazoa; phylum Arthropoda; class Arachnida; order Ixodida; family Ixodidae; genus Dermacentor; species Dermacentor andersoni. The sequence continues at coordinate 78,783,021 of NC_092821.1, read as the reverse complement.
AATACGCTCAGACACCACCACTCTCAGAGTCTGTTTAGAGTTCGAAACCTTGCAGTCTTTGCCCAGCGCTGGTGTTCCTCGAAGCGCAATGGTTGGCACGCCCGATTCTCAAGTGCATAATGATGCCGCGACATGGGCTCGAATCGCAGTGGCGGTGGTTGTGGACAGAAGTTTTATTTTTATTCTCCCGATGGGGGGCGATGCATAAGCTGCGGTCTATGAGCAGGCCTGATGACGACAGCGGTAGTCCTCAGCGTAACGGACTGAACCGATGAACGGACCAGCCAAGTCCATTTTCGAGCATGTAACTGCTGTCGCGGTAAAATATGCACAATTTCACCTGCACACAATAGACACGAAACGAACTATGTCACAGCCACTCGTGAGTTCCCCGTGAGCGAGGCAGAATACTCGACCGTATAGTCATTTGATTAGCGTTGGCGACACCCTTAATTTCAGTCCGTGGGATGGTAGCTGTAGCTCATGTGCAGTATTGTGCGCATGCGAACCACTGCACTCATCCGCAGTTAGGCCACCGTATCCCCTCGGCCTTCAGCAGTCTGGATAAGTGTCTGCTGAGACACGTCCAGCAAAGCGAAATGCTGCCGTGGAAAAACATCAATTTAACCAAGTGACCAGTAGAAACAGTATACGCTGAGTCGTATCTACTGTCTTATTGCTTGTGACCGCGACCGCGCTCGAAAAACTGGACAATCGCCCCTTCACAGAAGAAGAGGTTCTAGGACACTGGTCCAGAGGGGTTTAAGGGTTTTTAAGAGTTTTAAGAATTTTTAATGGTTTGTGAATTGTGCGACTACCTTTGAATCTTGTATCGCGTAGCATCCCCTTATTGTGCGAAATGTTCTTTTTTCTTCTTTCACTTTTTATTCCCTTTACCTCTTTCCCCAGAGCAGAGTAGCCAGCCGGTACTTACACTGGCTAACCTCCCTGTCTTTCCTCCACTTTTGTTTCTCTCTCCCTCTCTCTATCTTGCGACAAACTCTATACAGCAATCATCCTTTTAGCGGCGCTTAGCTTAAAACTCAGCCCATCACACTGACACAGTGGCTACGGCCTTTTACTTTTGACCACGATGTAGCTAGTTTGACTCCTGGCTTTTGCAGTCGTATTCCGATGTGGGCCGAATGCAAGATCACTCGTATACCGAGCTTGGGGTGCACTTCAGTATATCCCCCTTGCGGGGCAAATTGTCCCGGATGCCTCCGCTATGGCGCCCGTCCGAGCCCCTTTATATATTTGCCACTCGAAACCCTATCCGTCATCATCGCCAGCAGAATGTTTCGGGGTTTGTTTCCTCCGTTTGCGAAATTGCTGCGTCAGGTAATTTCACGCAATTTCAGGCTACAGCTTTCAAAACCGTGGTAGAAGCTCTATAGCTGCCTCTGACAGCTATTGTGCGTACGCGGCCGTTCATGTACGAAGGGACAAAGTTCAACGCCCCTAGCTTGCTAAGGAGGCCTTTTCTGCTCACGCGGCACGAGTTACTGATTTTAATGGGCCAACTGCGATGCAGAAGGAAGAAAAATAAGCAACTTGATAGCAGATAACGAGCAGACGAGAGGCAGACGATACACGCGCAAGCCTTCCGTCTGCAGCGCCAATTGCCCGGGGAACAGGACGTGACTTCATGCAGCGCCACCTATTCCACTGCATCTGCCTGTGGCACCGGCTGCCTCATCGTCACCTGGCACGTAGAAGCGTCGCTCCTTCTCCAGTTCTGACACTGACCCGGGAGCACATCTACATACCTTTGCGGCGTAACAAGCTCGGCGAAACGATTACGCTGTCGACCATAGAAGGGGGAGGGGAGCGAGAGGGTGTTGTTCAGCCTACGCGACACTCCGCACATCCTCGCAATTAAATTTATTTGCCCGCAACAAGACTGGGATCAAGGCTTCCCGCGCCCGTACAGATAGGCACACACAAAAGCTACGTACGAAATCGTGACTCGGCGGCCACTAGATGAATGAGTCACACGCACACGCGGAGAAGCCATGCGCAAGAATGCTATACGTCGCCGCAACAAGGTGACGGCGTTTCTGGTTTCATAAGTGGTGTCGGGTTGCTTCCTATAGCTCGGGGCTACGGAAAGGCCGGGCATTGTGTGCGTATATGTGTATGTGCGCGCGCGTGTGTGTATAGCAAGGGCCGCGGGCTTACATGTTGCCCTCCAAGCGCCAATGCGTCCGAGGGGCGCCAAATCTTTTCCGCCTGAGATACACACCTGCCGCAAAAACCTTTCCGACTCTATGCACCTGATGACGTAGTACGCTATGCGAGTAATACTACGTGCAACAATGCAAGGTACCATAGGTGTTGTCATGCAATGCGGAAAAATATGCCTATTGGTAATCCAATCCCTATTTCTTTTTTTTTTTTTCTTGAGGACTACTCAGGGTGTCATTAATTGTGGCAACATGGCCGGTAAAGATCTAACTTGTTGAAACCGTGACGCCGTCCGCTAGAGACATAAGTCGACAAACGGTATAATTTCTTTCAACTTTACCTTGAGGGAAATCTGGCACCACCGTCTATGCGACCTTCTTACGAGTGCTATTACGTCATGGGGACGGCGGTATGTGCGTGCGCGAGGTTTCTAACGAGCAATAGGCATGATAACAGCGTTGCTGGTGTTACCGAAAAAAATAAAGACTAATGAAATGCGTTACTCGTTAAGTTCAAGTAAAAAGCACATTTTGCCACCCTACGTGATCTTTCAATTAAGGTAGCGAGTTACCGTTACCACCAAAAGCAACAAACGCTGCATAGTCTTTACTCCAGCCTCAGATATTTTATACCGTGGGTCTTCGCTGTAAGAGCACAGAAGAACAATTTCATAAAGATCACATTTTACGAATGGCAAGCTTTTACGATCAATACTAATTTGGCGCGAGAACTTCGCATAATTATTGGTCAAAAATTGCTGCGAGTAGAGTTCCGAACGACAGCTTCTACCTCTGTGGCACATGGTGCAGTCAGTTCTTCAAATTAAGAACAGATGCAGTCATCATCCTCTATGCTAACTATGCAAAGAAATCTTTACAGAATACTCAACAACTTTGCAGTAATTACTTCTTACAATCGGCTGTTTTATTATTTTTTACGCGCTTCTTCTCACGAAAGAGGAGTAAAAGAGAAGTGAGGATGTTATAGCAATAACATGTTGCATACGTTAATAGATGATTACAAATAACCCTTATCTCTACCGTCGCTATGTCCTGCCAAAGGGACGATGCCTATATGTGTCCCTGCTATAGACTGCGTTTTTATAATATACCCAAATAGACTTGCCCTTTGCGATCCCGCTTTCCACATTTTAAAATACCGCACTCATTCACGCAGTGAATGTAGGGCTGATTCATTATTCGTACATCTAATGTGCATTATATGGGAGAGAGAGATGGGAAGTGTTAAACTGGATAGGTACTGTGCGTTTCTTTAGTTAGGTCTGCTGCCGGCATTTTCAACGACAGATGTTTTGTGGCAAGCCTGCTAGGAGAGAAAAAGGTCGCCAAGACTAGCAGTACATGTTTGTTAGCCAAGCCACTTAAATTCAGCTGAGCAGTGTGCGCTTCTCTTTCTTGCGAGAAGAGGGGGGTGGGGCGGAATGTACTAAAGTTAACGAATTATTACTTCGACTTGTCACATTACCGAAGAATATAACTGTAAGTACATTACACTTACACTTCTGAAAATTTAACCCGTGTGGTACTGAGGTACATACCGAGCTGTGGCGTTACCGGCGACGCCGTTACTTCTAAAGGCGCGGATACACTCCGACGTAACGCGCGCGCGCGCGCGCGCTCGTCATGGCGACGTTACGTTGGCGAAAACACGACCCTCTACAGTCCGGCGGCACCTGGCGCCGACGCGACCGGCGGCATTCGGCGCGCTCGGACGTCGTCCGGCACCGAATGCAACAGACTGCATTTCGCGCCGACCGCGCCGAGCAAGTTAGCGCCTAGCGCCCTCTCTCGTCGAGGTAGAGACTCACTACTCGGCAGGCTGAGCCAGAACGAGATGGCCTTTTCGCAAGAAAGCGTGACCGACCTGTGCGGCTACAAAATCGAAAGGGTTCTGGACGTCGTCCAGCAACACCCGTGTGTCTACGACACCAAAAGAATGGACTACTGGGATGCGGAGCGGGAAGACAACGCGCGGGAGCAGATAGATACGCATGTACTCTGGCCTCTCAACAGGAGCGTCAATGCTACGCACGTGTGTGAATACGTCTCTGGATATGCTATTCATTCAGCGCCTGTTTGTTTGTCTTGTTTTCCCTGTTTCAGTCGAAGAGTGCCTGAAACTATGGAAGCGGCTGGGGGACCGCTATGCTCGTGAAGTGAAAGCTGTTGGAGCGACGAAAAGGAGTGGCAGCGGCTACGTGTCTGTGTTATGTAGAGAGACCTGTTCCTCTTTCGACGCAGACCACGCGACACACGGTCCGATTCGGTGTCCGACGCACCGGAACGGCAGCCGGAATCGAGGTGTTTTGCCGTGCCGAAGCGCCGGATCGGACGTCCGGCGTGCGACAAACCGGGCAGATTTTCATCGTCTGACGCGTCCGACAACCGCACCGTCGTTTGGCCGCAGCCAATGACAGCGTGGCTAGCATGTGACGTTCTCTGACGTTCCCTCCACGGAGGCGGCGCTGGCTGGCCGGTTTCTCGCAGTCTTTTTTTTTTTTCCTTGCCTGCTGCAGTTTGTTTCCGACACGAAATAGTTACCAGTCCAGTAAAATTATCTCGAACGTGTGCCTGTTATGCAAAGCAGCGCCTAATACACTAGCACCAAGCTACTGGCGAGATCGGGAGCCGTGACGCGAGGGCATTTCGCGGGCAGACAGCACACACCGACCGTCTGAGCGAGGCTGCTCGCTTCGCTTGCACGTTTGCCCTTCGCAACGACTGCGTCGAGTAAACCAATTGTATTTAATTACGGGCGACCTAAATGTAAACTGTTAATTGTTTTGGCAAAAATAAGCGCTCTTTGACGAGCTCGCGTTGGATCGCTAGCGCCGTCGGCCGCAGCGTCCGCCTAGCTAGGCCTACCGGCCGTATCACTGGTTGTTGGCGGAGCCGTCAGTAGACAACGCGCCGTTGTGAAGTGTTCCGTCACTCGCAGGGGCATAATTTTATTGGCAGTATTCGCGTAAAGCGAAGCAGTGTTGTGCAGAGTTGTTTGTATTGTGTTTCTCGATGTGGATATGAAGTGAAGCTGGGGGGCTGTATCTGGGCGGAGCTTACGCGCCGCTCAATCTTTCGGATGAACGCACCGTGTGCCCCGAATCGTCGTATGCCGCATGCCGGTGCATGTGGCGCCGCACGTCGGATCGTACGCCGAATCGTACCGTGTGTCTCCTGCTTAATTTCGTCTTGCGGAATGTGTCTGCATCCGTGCCATCGCCGAGCAACAGCCCGGTCCGCGGTCGCAATCGCTACCGACAGAGAAAGCGCGCGAAAGATTTGTTTCGATGTTCCACGACAGGCGCCACGGAGCGGCGCGGTGTTCTGCGCATGCGCTACTCCAGCTGCGGCAGGGGCGCGGCGTTGTACTGTATGGGGACGGATTTACGCCTGACGCGGCGTAGCCGACCTGGCGTGATGTAGCGCAACCACTGCGCGCGCGCGCGCCGGGTCACGTCGAAGTGTATTGGCGCCTTAACACGTAACGGCAACATTCCTTCATCTATTGTGATTTCAGTACCTGTAATGCTTTCTTTGAATGAAAGCATGCGAAACTTTCGTTTTCCAGTAGTACATGTTTTGTTTTTCTCGCATTTAACAGAAAGAGTAAGCAAAAGAAACATAAACAGAGGATTGGAACTGTCGCACGCACAGAGCACCGATCTACTAGCTTTGCTTATAACTTTAACGACTAACCAGTACTCTTGAAGTTTATATAACTGCGTAATCAAAATTGGTCTAGTTTGATAATAATTAAAAAAGGAGCATTTTACACGCTGTTTTAGCAAATAATAAATCATTGTGCAAGACGGAATGCTGCTATTCAAGCACACCTTTAGGACGTCTTAAATCTCCGAGAGCGATGTCAACCTGAACCCATCGCATTCCGGCATTGCCAAGAATACAAACCCAGCAGCAAACAGCAGCGTCAGGGTCCCCGTGGGTGATTACAAGAAACTGCATGTTGCGAACCCCGCGGGGAGATTGAACGGAGGCCGGAAAATAGCGGCACGGGTTTCGGCCACGCCGCATCTCCGGTACCAACGTCATTGGACGACCCCTGTCGCTCAAACAAATCGTGCGTCAAAAGGGTGCTGCAAAATATAGCCGCCGCTCGTCATCTTTATCGCGGCCGCGTCACTCGCCTTCAAAACCGAAGTGCGCAGAATTCCGCTCATGCGTCCACGTGACTGCGCACGTCACCCGATCGTGCCAGCGCGTGCGTGAAAAGGCGTCGTCCGTTCTCGCGCAACGAGCAGGCACCTCTGGCCGCGCCTCCAGAGGGCGCTGCGGAAGCGCGTTGTTAGTAATCCCTGCATGCCGCATTGCGCCGCCAAAGACAGCTTTCAAGACAGCCCTGCCGCTCTTTGCTGCAGAACCTACCCGGTGTTTACGGTGGGCGGCGTGAAACAAAAGAGGCTGTCTGTTGCTCCGATCTCTTTTGCGTGAGTTCGCACGCGAACGGACGAGAGTGTTGAGACACGTCTCAATGCGAGCGCCTACTGGCACCTCGTTGCTTGGCAGAAGGCATCCGCGGGCCTGTTTATCAATCAGCGCTGCTGCAAGTAAAACAAAGAATCGAGAGGGAATCGATGACGTGAAACTCTTGAAGAGCTCTTTCGGCCATTTGAGGAGCGCGTTGATCGTGGCCTCTGAGGAAGGCACGTATGGACTGCCTTTGGACCCGCAGAGGCCGCCGAACATCGTGCGCAGACGACGGAAGGCGTTTGGGGGGCGGAGCAGAGGGCGTCAGACAGCGTCGTCTGCTTCTGAGTTTCGAGCGCGTTTGTTCCGTGGCACAAAGGTGGCGATTATATGTTGCGGGCCGTTCCTGACAGTGACGAACTCGCGATGACGACCGTAAGAACAAGAAGAAAAGCGATCCTAAGAAAAAAAGCTGCCTGCAGGTTTGAAGCCAATCTCGACATTCTGAGCGGCCAGGTACCCCGTTACAACCGTGAAGCGCACCGGGCGTGATGCGATCGACGGTGATGCTGACGGGCTCCACAACAATGCCCTCAAAGGGTCAGGAAGCTGAAATGCGTTATCTCTTCGTGAACACTGGAAGAGCTTCTTTTTGGGAAAATGGTTTTGCCTTGTTTTATTTCCTCGAACCAACGTGATCATGGTGAAGGTGAACGCGCATGTATACATGCGGGTGTTTTGCATGAACGTGAAAGGTGAATTGTGAATGCCAAAGTATTATACTATTGTTAAATTTGTGAGTTTGTATTCTTTTTTTTCTGTAGCTTTAACTCCATTGTTCTATCACCGAGCTTGTATTTATGTTGCCTCAAACCGACCCTATGATAGTCTTGAGGCCAACGGTCTAGTAAAAAAAGCAGGTGATGACAATGATGGTGAAAAAGTGTGGCTTATACCGATTACGATGAATTGTCCAAGATGGATTGTCCAAGTATCCCACTGTGCGGGCACCCGACGCTGTATTTGGTGTTTCACTTGCTATGGTGTTGTGTCGCTGAACGCGAGGTTGTGGTTTCGACACCAACCGCGGTGGCCGCATTCCGATGGTGGTGGAATGCAGAAGTGCTCGTGTACCCGTAAACTGGAGCGGCTGCAGGTCTAATGCAGTTAAAATTAAACCGAAGCGCTCCACTATGACATAACCTCGGAATTCAAAGCGCATTGTAAAGACGTTAAAGCCCACATTTTATTTTTCATGAAACAGGCAAATATCTTATGTGAATAGCGTTTGCATGCTCTGTAAAGAAGGTTTAATAATAAAATAGTCTCATCGAGAATGCAGATGCGTAAAAATTAACGAGTGCGTTTTTAATCAAATAAAGACAAGTGTCAAGTGCTGCAATATGTAAAAAAATGTTCGAAGAACAACACGCTTAAATATTTCGTCGGCGGGAAGCATGAAGAATATTTATGGAGAGCATTGCGTGCATTCCTCAGTGTGTACTTCACTTCTGTAAATGAATAGAAAGGAAAACGAGAGCAATTTCCTCGTTTTAATAAATTTAACAATACGCAAGCCGCCACATGTTCTCTTTTATCAAGGTTTAGCACCTCATGTGCCAATATGCATTTGCTACGTCTTATACCTTCAATTATCGTTTACGCACAGGCATTGCATGTCAAATGCGGTGAGGAAAGTGAATGCCTTCTACGAGCTTGACCTATTTTACTTCCTTATTCATTAAATTATGAGACAAATGCAGAACTACAGAGTGTTTACATTCGCATCATTTATCCACATGGGGCGCTTCACGTGCAATGCATGTACTCCATCCATTCGGAAATATATGCATTCTGCGCGAGAAAATGCCTTCTCGTTGTTCCTCTGCAGAGTCGTACCTCGCAGTTTTCCGTTCATCGTTACTTCGAGAATGCTTACCCCATCGTTTTTTCAAGCTTTTTCAAGTCACTGGGGGCGAACTCAAATGAATAAGGTGGTTTGAGGAAACATTCAAATTTCATGCCCTGCGTTGGTGTAACCGTTCGAACGACCGCGTGTGCTGCCTGGCGTTGCCAAGCTTTGAAACTTTGAAATGCATCTCGATTCGGAAGCTCGCATCGTTTTACGCCTGAATGCAGGGCGAGCGTGATTTTTCCGCGGATTTAGAAGCGACGGTCACTCTTACTGCTCTTTCCACGTATTGTTTCAACATTACCGGACATACATTCGACAATAAAGTGAACACGACATCTTGTGCTCAAGCTTCGGTACGGTGTTTTCGTCCATCACTATGCAGGCAGACTGGCCCGGTGGTGGGAGTCCTCGACAGAAATCGTGTCGCTTTTCAACGTTTAATTTCACTCCTAGGCCTGATGCAACGACTCTAACGATTTACCATGATGCGCTTAGATCAGCAACGAATTCCATCCAGTTTACAACCTCCGCTACTCAGAACACGCACGGCAAGTCACTGGTCTAACCAGGTTTATTTCAACACGGGGGCGGTCATCTTCGAACTAACGCTGCTTCCTTCTGCTGTTATGGCGATCATTATCTTTATTAGCATCCCGTTCTGAACAGGCTGGCAACAAATAGTCACCGAGCCGGCTTGAGCTTGTCGCGTATCCTACACATCCATAGCACTGTATCAATTCGACTCTCTCTGCTTGATCTTTTCTGTCCTCATTGAAAGCTCTATCTCAATATGACAAATCAATTCTCCTGAGTTCCGTGAAGGGGTGGAATGCTACTGAATGCCAAAATTGTCATCCACCCGTATGCATCATAAATGTACAAAGGAAACCCGTACGGATTTATCAGAAAGAAAGCATCGCAGTTGCGGTGTGTTTTGAGCCCGGGACCAACGCCTTTCCGCGGTGGTCACTCTACCATCTGAGCTAACCAGGAGGCTAGCAGATGCCAGAGCGAGGGCGAATTAGTCCGCAACTGTACCTCTGTACTGTACAATTACCAGTGCCTGTAACGACACGGGCTCTGTCAATTTCTTCCGTGCTTTCCTTCCAACAATGCACTATACGTCTCTTGCATATCACGATGGCTGACCTTGTTACCGCTTCCATGCACTGGAACCTCAAATCGCCAAGGCTATGCAGGATGCTATGCGTTAATTTCGGCCATTGGAGAAATACACAGATTTTGATGCGGAAATACAGATCCTCCGGGCAATTCGCCGGCGAGCGGAGCGGCAGTACAGACGGACTAAATCAGTTTACGACCTTAGAGAGGCGAGGCGTATTCAAAAGAAAATACAACGTCGTCTTGCTGTGCTGCAAAATCAACGCTGGAAATCCTTTTGTGAGTCTCTCAATCCGCGTAAACCTCCGGCAGTTGTCTGGAGAACAGTCCGCAGACTTTGAACAGCTCCTCAACAGTGCCGGCCATTTGAATCTCTAGCCCTCCATCAAGGAAGTCGAAAAGTCGACGTAGCCGAAGATTACTGCGCAAGGATCACGGGTCTGGCGTTCACCTGTTAACCTCGCGCATATATTCCTATTGTCCCCACGTGCTCCCGAGATCCTCGTATGGACGCTCCTTTCTCCATCGAAGAACTGGAGGCCGCACTTGCTGGGTGCAGACGATCTTCGTCAACAGGACCCGATGACGTCATATACTCTGCGCTTGCAAACGTTGGTCAAGAGGCCAGCCATGCACTTCTTGGCCTATACAACGCATCATGGCGTGGCGGCCTGGTCCCTACCACGTGGAAATCCAGTCGCCTTGTTCCACTCCTCAAGTCTGGCAAGTCTCCACTGGAATTGTCATCTTACCGTCCGATAGCACTGGCCAGTTGTATCAGCGAGGTAATGGAGAGAATGATCCTTACACTATTAGAATGGTACTTGGAATTTTACAACGTCTGTCCAGAGGCAATGGCTGGCTTTCGACGCGGACGCTCGTCAATAGATAACGTTACTGACCTCGTACCATATGTACAGCACCAGAAACATCTGAAGCGAATCACTGCGGCCTTATTCATTGATGTTAAAGGTGCGTACGACAATGTCCATCATCATGCGATTCTGGATGCCTTAGAAGCTGTAGGGATTGGTGTACACGCCTTTCGCTGGATACGCAGCTATTTGAATGGAAGATCTTTCTTTATTTTGACTGAAGATGGACCAACGCCGTCTAGTTATACCAGTCGTGGTGTACCTCAAGCCAAGGTACTCAGCCCGACCCTGTTCAACCTGGTGCTCGCTGGTGTCGCCGATTCATTACCGCAAACCGTTCAGCTCTCCGTATATGCAGACGACATTTGCATGTGGGCTTCAGGGGTGACACGTCTACAAGTCCACGCCCGACTTCAGAAGACATCAACGGCCGTGTCAATATACCTAAAAAGACAAAGCCTAGAGCTTTCCCCTGAGAAATGTGCACTCGTTGCCTTTACTCGCAAAGCCATGGCCCCGTATGCTTTGCGCATTAATTACCAAACTGTACGATACAGACGAACGCACCGCTTCCTTGGCGTCATCACTGATAGGGACTTGTCATGGAGCCCTCACGTCTCGTACATGACAAAGCGTTTGGCCGCCATCGTGGACCTTGTTGCATTTCTCGACGGGAAGTCCTGGGGCGCAACAGTACCATCAATGTTGCAACTATATAAAGCACTGTTGTTGGGCTTCTTGGGGTACAGCTTACCTGTACTAGGAAATACTTGCACTACAAATATCCGCAAACTTCAGAGTGTGCAAGCACAAGCACTCAGAAATTGTCTCGGTCTCCCCAAAACTACGTCATCGATTGCGACAGTGGCGATTGCCGGAGACACCCCTTTGACAGTCTATATAGATACAGATGTCCTGAGAGCACACATCCGACACCTGACCCGGATTCCCTCACACACACCATCTTGCTTGCTTGCCAGCAAAGAGGCCACATTGGACTTTTGCCAAAAGTGTTGCAACTTGCCATCAGAATTTACGCCCGCTATACGATTATCAGATTCATTGTGGTGTTTGCACCGGCCGCAAGTGCAATTGACAATTCCAGGATTCAGAAAGAAAGCGGGAACGCCCTTGCAATTTTTGAAACAAGCAACTTCGGAACACATTCACCACGTACACATATTCCGGCAACATGTCTACACAGATGGTTCGGTAAAACTGAACAGCTCTGCTGCCGCAGTCATCATCCCGGCAAAATCTGAAGAAATCAAATTAAAAACTTCATGTTGGACCACATCAGCGGGTGCTGAACTTGCGGCACTACGTGCTGCACTTGATTTGATTAATCACGAACCACCGCAACAATAGACACTCTTTAGTGACTCCGACGCAGCCCTTCAGTGCATACAAAGCCCAATGCGCCATTGACACAATGGACAACTGGCCTCAGAAATTCGACACATGTATCATCGCAGCCATGACAGGGGACACAACATAATCTTTCAATGGCTTCCAGGACATTGCAGCATCAGCGGGAATGACCATGCTGACGAAGCCGCCCGATCTGCACATTAAAGTGGTCAATGTGTCTTGATTTCGCTTTCGCGAATAGACGCTGCGGCTGGGTTGTGGCTGATGTCCCGTGAATGTACTTTGCCTCTGTGGGACTCGAACGCTGTCACCATGTGTCGTTTGCGTTCGTTGTCTCCGGACATACGGATGCACCTACCGCCTGGGTTACCACGACGTGAACAGACCGTGCTCTACCGTCTGTGGCTTGGAGTTGCCTTTACGAATTCATATGCTTTCCTGATTGGCCAACAGCCCCACGTGCGCCACATGCAACATCAATGAGACGCTCGCACATATTATCTATGTCTGCCCACGACACAGTGCTCAGAGACAAGTGCTGTGCAGAGTACTGGACCAGTTGGACAATCGTAAACTATCAAAACTGAAAGCTTTAGGCCAGTACTCCCACAGAACATCCACGCTAAAGGCCTTACTCGAGTTATTAAGGTTCCTGCGGTCTGCGGGGCTTCACGATAGACTGTAAGAACGCCGCCCCCTACCGCTCTGTAGTGTAGGCGGTTTCGTCGTGCTCATCTCTATTTCTTTTTATCTCCCCCTTCCGCTCTCTTTCTCTTTTTATGCCCCTTCACCCTTCCCCCGTGCAGGGTAGCCAACCGGAACTGCCTCCAGTTAACCTCCCTGCCTTTCTATGCATCCTTTTCTCTCTCTATTCGAAGGCGGCCTTACAATGTCTTCTGTCATCTCTTCGTCGCGGGTCGTGTGAACAACTAGTGTCGGAGATACGAGAAATGCACCATCGTATGATAGCGAAAGGACACGACGTCGTGTTTCAGTGGCTGCCTGGCCACTGCGGTATCTCCGGCAACGACCTCGCTGACGAAGCTGCTAGGAAAGCACACGAAGGAGCAACCCTTGTTTCTGTACCTTTATCGCGGACCGACGCAGCCCAACACCTAAGCAAGGTAGCACACCGTATGACATTAGAGAAGTGGCACACACCTGAATTCACCCAAGAACGATTGCATTCCCTCGACCCCTCTATGCAACTGCGGCTGTTACCAGGGCTTCTGCGAAATGAAGAAACAATGCTGTGCCGCTTACGCTTGGGCGTCGCATTCACCAATGCATATACGGTTTTGATTGGAATGACTGATAGCGCCAACTGTAATGCCTGCGGTGCCGAGGAAACTATAGAAGATCTACTGTGCTACTGCCCATCTTTTCAAAACGAAAGACATGACCTCTGCACAGCTCTCAATCAGCTAGATAGAACACCGTTCACCTTGAAGAAGATCTTGGGACCATGGCCTCGCATATCGCAGCTACAAAAGGCCACAAAAGCTCTGCTGCGATATTTGAAGGCTACTGGTTTGAGTCAGCGTTTGTGATCCGAACTGAGTGACCGAACGATATACCCAGTAGACTTTCTCTTCTTCTTTTAATCTTTCCGTCCCCTTTTCCCTTTCCCCAGTGTAGGGTAGCCAACCGGGCTCAGTCCTGGTTAACCTCCCTACCTTTCCTTTATCATTTGCTCTCTCTCTCTCTCTTTTCTCTCTCTCATGCTCAGTGCAGGTGAGCGATTCCTACGGGTCTTGCTGCGTGTATGTCTTGACCTTCACCTGCGATCTGCTCAGTCTTCTCCAGACTTGTGCAGCAGCGCGTACATACTTCCTTCGGTATGACTTTTTTCTCATGCAGACAGCCCGGTCTCACATAGCAAGGCGATATTCTGAGTCAACGTACAAGTTGTTCCCGCTGATTTCTTTCTCACTATAATTGTAACATTTCATGGTCTTTTTGATACAGTGTTTAGCGTCGAATTTACCGCATTTATTTCTCTCACTTATTTTTCATGATACTGGTTGTCTACTTGCATATCTTTTAAAATTTTTTACCCTGTGCTTCGATGCCAACTTTCTTGACCTCTTTCTCCATTGCTTGTCTACGCGTTAGAGGAACAGCGTTATGTGCACTTAAACTGATCACTTCTTCTCATCCGGGTTTTGAATCCACGTTCTTGTCATCTCAAAATTTTCCTCCAAAATAATTTTGCTCTGCACTTTTGTAATTTCAAAAGAAGCCTAAGCCATCTAAACCTGCACTGCCTCATATGTTTGGTTTCACCAGGCATCCCAGTGCCATGCCAACCAAACCTTGAATAATTTGCAACCCGGAAAAATATCTCTGTTATTTTAAGCACAGACTGGCATTACTGGTGGCACAATTACTCATCTCAAAATTCTACGTTGCGTCAGCTTTTCATGTGACACGAAAGTATCCGATGTTTATTGAAGGCTGCATTCCCTTGGTCTTAATTCTCCCGACATATTGACGAATGCTTGAATAGGTCTTCTTTTTTGTTGCTTTGTTTTATCTTTAAGTGAACTCAGATATTTACATTGCGTTTCTATGACTTGTATGGCTTGCTGTTGAATTGATGCCACGTCATTACGCGTCGCATCAATACGACATGCATTTTCAAGTCTCTGTGTATTTAGTGAATTGCCATATAGCAATATGTCTTCTGTAAACGTCAACCCAGGGGGCCCTCTGTTGCCAGCTTATGCCCATTACGTAGACAAGATAAATCGAACTGCAATTCTCTATTTTTCACCAGTCTTTTTGTGCCTCTAGCATCAAATGTGAACAACAATAGAAACAGAGTGGACACTTCCTTGAGCCCTTGGTGAATTTCTGATAGTTTTTTTGCATTTCCGACCTTGCCATACAATTTGATCTCTGTTGTCGTCCTTACTTTTTTCCCTCAGTAGCTGCACTAAATCGTCATCTATAGCGTGAAATTTTGTAGAAACAACGTGCGACCTCCTGGTTCACTCATTGATTGAACCACAATAATACCTCTTTCCAAATACTTGTTCAATAGTACCACTTTTAGAAGATTCATTTCACTTGCAAAGCTTTCATTTCTATGACGGTCGTAAATGTTACTCCTAAATTCTCGCGAATCCTGAATAAAGTTGGTACCAACATCTTGCACACGAAAATGTTTATTAGTAAAAAAAAAACCGCATGAGCCCCTGGGAGGCCCAACGAAGGCACGTCATATTTATGGAAAGTTCTTGGTGTGAGTGCCTAGTCATTCGATATTTCCGTCCCTGATAATTAAATTAATTTCACAGAATCTCTTTGGTCTGCACAATCAGAGCGCTCGCGGTGCAGCTGCAGCTGAATCTGCAGCAGGAGGGCAACTTTCACTTCACCTACCTGTTGCCTGCAGGCTTGCTCTCTCACCTTAGGGCATATGTCACATGATTTGTAGAATTTTGATACGTGATCTTACACAAAAGAATTTGTAAGCCGTTTTTTTGAACCCACGAAAGTTAACCGAAAAGACATTTTATGTCGAAAGCAGGCCAGGAGCGCCGTATTCTTTATCTTCTTTCTTTTTACCTTTCCTGGTTTCACGGGCAATAATTAGATCGAAACCATCTTCAGTAAAGCGTCATAATATGCCTTATTAGCGTCATTTCATTTTTTACCCATTAAGGGCCTAAGGGCATCTCCTAAGTGGAGCATGTATTAATGACCTTAACTAAGTGTACCAAAAAAAGAAAAATAGCAAACTAAAGAAGTAAAATAGAAAGTACAGTAAATAACAAACAGTAAGCTGTATAAAAAGTACAACTTTCATTTGCCATTTCCTTGTCTCCTGTAGCGTATTTGAGATACCAGATGGTTTGTTTGGTTTTCCCAAAACAGAAGCAATGTTTCCAGTGGGAAGCTAAGGGTCTGGCAAGGACCGTTTCCCAGAGGGTTACTTATTGCATGCGAAAAAAAGCTAAGAAATAAATGGCAACGTTCAGCCACAAATGCGTTTCACTGCACTTGTTTGTGCAAGATTTTCCAGGATTGTGTCAGTGAAATGTTCTGCAGAAAAAAAAGGTTACGCAGAGTCTCCGAAATAGGCACCCCATTTCGATGAGGTGGTCGTGGTTCCTGGGTGAAAAGGAAAGCACAGCGCTGAAGCGTGAGGGAAACGAGATATGTGGGTTAAATGAAAAAAAAGAAACAGGGTTTGTGTTTACGACTATTTCATTAAACCGCGAACCCCCCCCCCTCCTCCCCCTCCCCACTCATTGCTGCTTTAATTTTCTATCACAAACCTCTGAAGTCGGACCTTCTCGAAAGAGAGAGATGTGAATTTCGTGTCCCATAAGGTACCATAGGCATGTATACTACGTGTTTGGTATAGGTAGATAGAATACATGATGAAATTTTAACTGAACAAGATGGATGTTAGAGTGCACAATATTGACACGTGTACTTATCTTTATCGGGCGACCACGTATCGCCACCTAACAAATGTAATCGCACAGCGCGGGACGCGCCTGCATGTATCCGAAGTTTCTGGAAAGTTATCGATGCTTCTACCCGGCTGTCTGTTGTCCCCGAACGTTGTGTTATCTGATTTTATCGCGTGACGCGAATGGTGTAGAACTTTGTGGAAGGCACGCGGGTCCGAACGATTAGTCTGGAACATTCGACGACTGCTGTATAAAAGCCGACGCGCTTGACTCGCTGATCAGATTTTCGACGATCGCCGACTGTGTTCGCCGCTTTCGTTGTGCTATAAGTGTAGCCTGTTTTGTGGGCACAGGTTCGCCCAATAAAATCTAGTTTTGCCTTTCGCAGTATTGCCACTGTGTTCTTAACGTCACCACCACGTGACATCTGGTGGAGGTGCTTGTGCGTTCATGTACCGAACGCCCCCGCAAAGCCGCGATCCAAGCCCGAAGCGCGAGGACAGAACCAACATCGCCCAAGACCAGTGTGCTAGCCGCAGACTGCAAGGGCTGCCCCCAGAGCACGGACTTCTACCTGAGACGACAAAGAAGGTCGTGGTCAAGACAACCCCAATGGCTGCCCCAGCGTCCCCCGTTATCCTACAACAACCTCGGGACCCACCAACCTTCCATGGAGCAGCGACTGAAGACCCGGAATCATGGCTGGAGACCTACGAACGAATCGCAACATTCAACAACTGGGACTCCGACGAGAAGCTGCGGCATGTCTACTTCGCCTTAGAAGACACCGCCAGAACTTGGTTTGAGAACAGGGAATCGACCTTGACAACGTGGGACCTGTTCCGTACCGGCTTCCTACGCACCTTTACAAGCGTCGTGCGCAAGGAAAGGGCTGAAGCTATGCTGGACGCCCGAGTGCAGCTGCCAAACGAGAACGTCGCCATCTTTACGGAAGAAATGAGCCGTTTGTTCCGCCACGCCGACCCGGATATGGCCGAGGAGAAAAACGTCCGCTTACTGATGCGTGGTGTAAAGGAGGAACTTTTCGCCGGGATGGTAAGAAGCCCACCGAAGACCGTCGAAGAGTTTCTTCGTGAGGCGACGAACATTGAGAAGACACTCGAGATCCGGAACCGGCAATTCGATCGCCGCGCGAACTATACAAACTACGCCGGGGTTCAATCACTGGCCACCGACGACCTACGCGAGACTATCCGAGCTGTCGTGCGGGAGGAGCTACAAAAGCTGTTCCCATCATCACAGCTTCAAGTGGCTTCGATTGCCGACGCCGTGCGTGAGGAGCTCCAACAACAACTTGGAGTAGCCCCTGAATCGCCGCAGCCTGAGTCGCAAGCGATGACCTACGCCGCCGTCGCGCGCCGTCAAGGTCCCCCTCCGCGACCGCGCCAGGGCCCTGTCACGCCGCAGTTCCGTCGTCCGCCGCCGCCGCAGCCAGCACGACCACCCGTCCTCCAGCGCACCTACGCGAGGAAAACGGACATTTGGCGCGCTCCTAACCACCGCCCGCTCTGCTACCACTGCGGAGAAGCGGGTCACGTCTACCGACGATGTCCATACCGGGAGATGGGACTGCGAGGTTTCGCCGTGAACGCTCCGCGCCCGCAGCAAGGTGAACGCCCCCGGGATATCGCCGACTACCTCGCCGCTACTCGGTGGAGCTCTCGACGACCGTCGCGTTCGCCATCACTAGGCCGCTACCTGTCGCCGCAGCGCCGACCTTACACTGGCCCAGCCCGGGGCCGGTCAGCGAGCCCATATCCGGAAAACTAAAGGCAGCAACCGATGGAGGTGCGGTTGCTGTTCGTCGAACTGACGAAGATCCTCCGCCGCCGACGAAGACGCCGAAGAAACCATCTCGACGACATAATAACGACACACCGCCGTCCCGAGGAAGTCAGGAAGCCAAGACTACACCGACGAAAGACGACTTAACGACGCGACGTAACAGCTTCAGTTCAACACGACGCAGCCGTGATCCGACACCAAGACCCAACTGCAACGCAAGACAAAGAACCACCGACCTTGACGTGCTTCTAGACGGCCACGCAGTCACCGCCTTAGTCGACACAGGCGCCGATTACTCAGTCATGAGTGGACACATCGCCGTCCAGTTGAAGAAGGTTAAGACTGCATGGGAAGGCCCTCAAATTCGGACCACTGGAGGACACCTGATTACGCCGACAGGAATGTGCACGGCAAGAATTACCATTCACGACCGGACTTACCCTGTCACCTTCGTTATCCTCCAACAGTGTTCACGAGACGTCATTCTCGGCATGGACTTCCTCAACCAACACGGCGCAGTCATCGACCTGAAGTCGAAGTCAATAACGCTGTCGGAAGATCATGCGATACCGCCGGAGAGCCCTCGTAGTCACCACGCCTTGAGTGTGCTCGAACATCAAGTGAGCATCCCGCCTCGCTCCAGCATTGTTATTTCGGTCGGCACCGAAACACCCGCTGACGTAGAAGGCGTCATCGAAGGTGACCAACGTCTACTGCTAGACCGTGAAATTTGCGTCGCAAGAGGGATCGCTCGACTGCACGGAGGAAACACGAAAGTGTTGCTGACAAACTTCAGCCAAGAGTTCAAGCACATCAACAAGGCATGACGATCGCATACATCGAGGAAATTCTGGAAAACAGTAATGCGTTTGTCCTCTCGGATTCCGCCGCATCTACCCCGACGACATTGGTTCCCGAGCCAGACTTCGACATAAATCCAAGTCTCCCCGCGATTAAGCAACAACAGCTCAGAAGTCTACTTCGACGATACAAAGAGTGCTTTTCGACGTCCTCAAGGATTCGACGAACCCCAGTCGCAAAGCATCGCATAATAACCGAAGAGGGCGCTCGACCTCTCCGCCAGAGCCCATACCGAGTTTCGACGCGAGAACGCGAAGCCATAAGGCACCAAGTCGACGAAATGCTGCGCGACGACATCATCCAGCCGTCCAAAAGCCCGTGGGCATCTCCTGTAGTCTTGGTGAAAAAAAAGGACGGAACCCTGCGTTTCTGCGTCGATTATCGTCGTCTGAACAAGATCACGAAGAAGGATGTGTACCCCCTCCCACGGATAGACGACGCACTGGATCGGCTCTGCAACGCTAAATACTTCTCGTCAATGGACCTCAAGTCTGGCTATTGGCAAATAGAAGTCGACGAAAGAGATCGCGAAAAGACGGCCTTCATCACCCCAGACGGCCTCTACGAGTTCAAGGTTATGCCATTCGGACTGTGCTCAGCGCCTGCAACGTTCCAGCGCGTGATGGACACGGTTTTAGCAGGACTGAAGTGGCAGACCTGTCTCGTTTACTTGGATGACGTCGTCGTCTTCGCCGGAAATTTCGACGATCACCTGAGGCGGCTTGCGACAGTACTAGAGACCATCAAGTCATCAGGGCTCACTCTGAAGCCGGAAAAGTGCCGATTCGCTTACGATGAGCTTTTGTTTCTAGGCCACGTCATCAGCAAATCAGGAGTACGCCCCGACCCACAGAAGACAGCTGCCATCGCAAAGTTCCCGCAGCCAACCGACAAGAAGGCAGTGCGCAGACTCCTTGGCATGTGTGCCTACTATAGGCGCTTTGTCAAGGACTTTTCACGCATCGCAGAGCCGCTAACACATCTAACCAAACGTGATGTCGAGTTCAAGTGGGAAACGCCGCAGGCCAAGGCATTTCAAGAACTCAAACGACGCATGCAGTCGCCGCCGGTACTTGCACACTTCGACGAGGACGCCGATACCGAAATCCACACTGACGCCAGTAGCCTAGGCCTTGGTGCCGTCCTAGTTCAGAGGAAAGAAGGGGTGATATCGGGTGATATCGTATGCTAGCCGGTCGCTGTCAAAAGCGGAAAGCAATTATTCTACGACTGAAAAGGAATGCCTCGCCATCATTTGGGCTACAGCTAAATTTTGCCCTTACCTCTATGGCAGGCCATTTAAAGTCGTCAGCGACCACCACGCGTTGTGTTGGCTAGCTAACTTAAAGGACCCTTCAGGACGGCTGGCGCGGTGGAGCCTCAGACTACAAGAATATGACGTCACGGTAATATACAAGTCCGGAAGAAAAGACTCCGACGCCGACTACTTATCACGCGCCCCCATCGATCCCCCGCCGCAAGACGACGAGGACGACGACGCCTTCCTTGGGATAATAAGCGCGGAAGACTTCATTAAACAGCAACGAGCAGACCCGGAGCTAAAAGGCCTCGTCGAGTATTTGGAAGGGAACACCGACGTTGTCCCTAGGGCATTTAAGCGCGGGTTGTCTTCGTTCACGCTACAAAACAACCTGCTCGTGAAGAAGAACTTCTCACCAGTCTGCGCCAGCTACCTTCTTGTTGTACCCTCAGCGATGCGTCCAGAAATACTGCACGCCCTACACGACGATCCAACCGCTGGGCACCTGGGGTTCTCCCGGACGCTGTCGAGAATACAGGAAAGGTATTACTGGCCGCATCTGACCGCCGACGTCGCCCGTTACTGTCAAGACATGCCGAGACTGTCAACGACGCAAGACACCACCGACAAGGCCAGCAGGATTACTACAGCCGATCGAACCTCCTCGCCGACCATTCCAGCAGATTGGGATGGATTTGTTGGGGCCGTTTCCGATGTCAGCATCCGGGAATAAGTGGATCGTCGTGGCGACGGACTATCTCACCCGCTTTGCTGAAACTAAAGCTCTACCAAAAGGCAGCGCAGCCGAAGTGGCGAAATTTTTCGTCGAGAACATCCTGCTGCGACATGGTGCTCCAGAAGTCCTCATCACCTACAGAGGAACGGCTTTTACAGCAGAGCTCACGCAAGCCATTCTGCAATACAGCCAGACAAGTCACAGGAGGACAACTGCCTACCATCCGCAGACGAATGGTCTCACGGAGCGCCTGAACAAGACCCTCGCCGACATGCTAGCAATGTACGTCGACGTCGAGCACAAGACGTTGGATGCGGTCCTGTCGTATGTAACCTTTGCGTACAACACGGCGGTGCAAGAAACAACACAGATCACGCCGTTCAAGCTGGTCTACGGCAGGAACCCGACGACGATGCTCGACGCCATGCTGCCCCACGTCACTGACGAAGAGAATGTTGACGTAGCTAGCTATCTGCAGCGCGCCGAAGAAGCCCGACAGCTCGCCCGCCTACGGATCAAGAACCAACAGAGGACCGACAGCCGACACTACAACCTCCGACGACGCTTCGTCGAGTACCAGCCCGGCGACCGAGTTTGGGTTTGGACACCGATACGCCGACGAGGACTGAGTGAGAAACTATTGCGCCGCTATTTCGGACCCTACAAGGTCATTCGACGTATTGGCGCACTGGACTATGAGGTCGTGCCAGACGGAATTTCGCATTCACAGCGGCGCCGCGCACGATCTAAAGTGGTCCACGTGGTGCGTCTGAAACCCTTTTACGGACGCTGACGAACTTCCTTATTCTGTTGTTTTCTTTGCTACGGGTGTTTTTCTTTATTACTTTCGTTTGTATGCAGCATCGAGTCGATGCTTTTTTTTAAGAGGGGGGTATTGACACGTGTACTTATCTTTATCGGGCGACCGCGTATCGCCACCTAACAAATGTAATCGCACAGCGCGGGACGCGCCTGCATGTATCCGAAGTTTCTGGAAAGTTATCGATGCTTCTACCCGGCTGTCTGTTGTCGCCGAACGTTGCGTTAACTGATTTCATCACGTGACGCGAATGGTGTACAACTTTGTGGAAGGTACGCGGGTCCGAACGATTAGTCTGGAACATTCGACGACTGCTGTATAAAAGCCGACGCGCTTGACTCGCTGATCAGATTTTCGACGATCGCCGACTGTCTTCGCCGCTTTCGTTATGCTATAAGTGTAGCCTGTTTTGCGGGCACAGGTTCACCCAATAAAATCTAGTTTTGCCTTTCGCAGTATTGCCACTGTGTTCTTAACGTCACCACCACGTGACAATATGCTTTAGTCGCACAAGCGCTCGAGAAGTCGTGACTGCATGACGCAGTGTTTTTCCCTATGAAAAATAGGGGAGACATTCCCAACTCACCAAGTCCTGCTGTATGTTGGGCGTGTTGTTTAAGCGCCAGTGAACAAATGCAGAAGGAAGGCGTAGGGAAGACCATGCGCTTCCGTTCTCGTCCACTGGGGCTAAAAATGCTGTCCAAATGACTGATTCTCAAGGCGTAACTCAAAGTCAGAACAGGCACTCGTACCTTCAAAGCACAATATAATTGAGAATACGGCACTCTGAACCAAACCGTTGTGAGTCCTTTGAAAGTGACAGCAATCGTATTCGTGAGCATCGTTTCAAGCCCCGGGAAACGTGGCAGTTCTCTTGCGGAGAAACACCAAACGTAGAAAAGGATGGTACGCAAAACAATGACAAGAAACGAACGGCTATGATCCAGTGCGCTGCGCGTAATTAAGAAAATAATCGAGAGTGCAACGCCCAGCGTTATAGCGAGGTGCCGGCTCTGAGCAGACAGACAGCTTGCAGCCAGTAACGAAGGAACAGACAACCGCATGCCCAACCGTCACTGCAACAGACGCTTCTGCGTCATTTTTCTCACACCTGCCGTTCTCTATCGCAGTCGACAGTCGCTACTTTCCGTCCGGTAGACGCAGACTCTCTTCCGCTCGACCTGACCGCCGATTCGATATCCATCATTTTTAATTGATCGCGGCCTTTATAGCCTAATTGTTTCAGCCGTGATCCGTATTAGAGGCATGACACTGTGCATCCTCTGCTCAATTTAGCAGCCCATTCAGCGCACTGAACCAGCTGGCATTGAACAAGAGTCGCAGTGCGATGCTCTCCTAATAGGAGCGCATAATTAGTACTGCGCCATCGATCACAGCTGAAGTATGATAAGAAGGCCTGTATATTTTGTTGTGCCTGCGAATGATGCCTCGCATGGGCGACCTTTTTCACATCAAAGCCTAATAATACTGGCGTTAGGCCTATAGAGGTTTCTATTAGCATTTATGAGATTTATTTCGTAAGGCAGCACGCTGTACGTATACGTAGAGCGCACGTTGATTTCGCATATCAAAAGAAAGCAATAAAAAATGTACCTGATAAATGTGAACTGATATAGACGAGGCAAGTTATTTCGGTTAAAAGTGATTTGATTATGCATCACGAAAGCTATTAATAATACATTATGTGCTAATACAACTCCTGATATATAATAATGTATATATATATATATATACAATATTCCTCATGTGTATTAATGAAAGTGTGCACGACATACAGTCCCCCTTGAAATTATTTGCAGATAATGTGTTCTTTATAGAGGAATAAATTCACCATCAGATGTAACAATCTCGCAGTGGGACCTTGATTAAATAACAAATTGGTATCTACGCTCGCAAACCATTCTGATTATTAATAATTGTAATCACGTCCTTTTTTCGGATCAGAAATTCGAGCCTCAAACACAGCACAGACCTGAATAAACAACAATAAAAACTGTCTCAGAGTGCAAGTGCCTTGGCGTTTACTTCACGCGGAAACTGAAATGGAACGTGCACATCCAGCAGTCGGTACCTAAGGCAAGTAAAATGTTGTTTTTTATTCGTAGAAACTTCAAATGAGCATCCAAATGAATGAAAGAAAGACTTTATGTTTTTGCATGTCAGATCTATCCTTGTTAATGCCTATATGATTTGGAACTCATATCAGGACTATTTGATACAAGTAATAGAAAAACTTCAAAATCAGGCGGCACCCTTCTTCTCCGATAATTGCAACCCTTTCGAAAGTATCACTGAACTAAAAGCAATGCTGGGTTGGGAACCGTTAATCACCAGAAGAAAAAATTTAAACTCAAATTCTTCCACCGTATCTTCTGCATTCAAACAGGAATTGAAAGCCGCAACTATGTGTCGGAAACAACTGCTGTCTCGACTCGACTCGACCACTCACGCTGATTGGGTGGAGAGATGGCGTGTTTCTGCAGAAATCAGGCATTTGTATTGGCTCAAAAGTTGCCCCTATTCTCAGCGATATTTATCTCAGTAAGATTGAGAGCTGCTGAGAGAAAGCCTTAGGTGATTGCCTTATTAAGATATTTCGTTACGCTGATGATTACCTGATTTTCTGCAATAGGGAAGAGTTTGATTCCGCTGCTACCTCAGTAAGTAAGCAATTTAAAGTTTATGGAGGAGCATTAAAGTTCACCAAGGAATTTCCTCAGGGACCCGTAATTCAGTTTCTGGACATTCCCTTGGTTTTCGAACAAAATCACGTTTGTCGGCAGTACTCCCCAAGATCTTCGAAGCCGTTGTTAAACTTTCAATCCAAGCATTCCAATGTATTAAAAAACGGAATTGCCATGTCGTGCCTTAAGTCTTCTCTCACCAGATCCTGCATGCACAAAGTGAGCGCCAGTTTTAATGAACAGGTCCGGCGCCTATTAGAAGCAGGCTATCCTAGCGTAGCAGTGGCCACTGTGCCTGAACGCCTAAAGAAGACGGTTTCGAGGGGGACGGACGTGATTACAGAAATCAGCAATAGCAAAAAAAGAGTAGCGGCTATTCCGTACATTCATTCAGTATCGCATAGGCCTAAAAAAGTTGCTAGTAGATAACACGTTAATGTTGCTTTCACTGCTCCCAATAAGCTAGGTAAGACATGCGCTGCCGTGCAGAGGAAAAATGAGCACGTAAAAGGCAAAAAAAGAACAGATATTTGTCCAGTGAAGCACAATAAGAACAACAGTTTTACTGACTGTCGTAAGGGGGTGGTTTATAAAGTTCCCTTTAGCTGTGGCCAGTTTTACATAGGGCAAACGGGGCGATGTATCAATCAGAGGCTAATGGAACATAAAAGGTCGTTAACCGGTGGATCACCTTCTAATCTTTCCCAACATTGCCAAGATTGTAACTGCACGCCTAAGTTAGATGAATGCGCGATATTGTACAGGCATAAGAATGAAGATACGCGTCTTTTGGTAGAGGCACGGCATATATATAACGGTGGAAGTTGTGCCTTAGTCAGCCTTCGATTACTTTACATAAGGAAGCCATTAAATGTCTTAACAGTTATCTCTCACGTAGACCGGCACATATACCCGATTGACGCGTGGTGATAGCATTCCAGAGCTTGCGCAGATGAGTTCTGTGTCTTCTTTCTTTTTTTTCGCCTCAGTGCTCCCTTCAGTTGATAGTCGGCATTCGTGTTGTCCACTTCTCTTCTCTTGTGTCCTGTCTGCACGCCTCACCTTTTTTTGCATAATGGATCCTTGCCAACTAGCTCAGCTTTCTGTCGTTCTAAACACTCAAAGAAGGCACGAGAATACAGCTGTAATACGCGCCGTCCTGCCAAATCGTTTTTCCACGAACTCTGACAGACTGGAATTAGTTACCGAAGGAATGTGTTTCAATATCTGATCGTCACGATTTTATTCCTGCCTGTGTTTGTGACAATGCATTACTGCCTTACTTTTGTTTTAATTTTTTGTTGCGCTTGAAGATGTTCACTTATTGTGCGCTCCCACTTTAGTGTTACTTGATACATTCTTTACTTATTTCTGTAAACAATTTAATGCATCTTTCTCGAACTGTCCCACCTGCGATAATGTCTTCGAGGTGACGCAGGTATTCTGTAAATAAATAAATAAATAAATGCTTAGTGCCTTGACGCAGCCCTTCTGAATGTTCATCTTTAGCAAACAGTCACTGCCTGGTCAATTTTCCGGTCGACTTCGAACTTCTATTTCATGGCAGCAGGGGACTAGTCACTTATTTTGCGGCCTTCAGAAGAATAAATATGAACATTGTGAATTATTTTATCCCGTCGTAGACAGCAGCTGGCCCGTGAGGTCATTGAAGCCTTCTATACGGAAAGTTAACCTGTTAGCTACTAAACCGGCTGTCGCTTTCAGTGATAACGAATTTAATGTCTCGCTAGGGTTTGCAGAGTTCCATGAGTAACATTTATGTTTCTAGCGCATTCGCGAACATTAGCACACTGATTTTCGCTCATCCATTTTTAGTTTCCCCATGGGTACTAGATGATAGTTCAGCTCATGTCCTGGTATTTGTACTTCGCTCAGCTCTTGTCCCTGTGGCGTGTTCATTGCCTAAAATGAATGCTCATACAACGTAGCTTTTCTTCCGAAACAGTTCCTGAAAATGCGGCAGCATGAAAGAATGGGGAATCCTGAAAACCATTCAGGTATCTAAGGAGGGGAGCACGAGCCTAAGCACGCCCTCAGTAGTTTTTCACCACTAAACAAAAGACATATTTTGCCTTCAGGTGACAAGCAATAACCTATCGTCTCCCGTTAAGTGGCCGATATGAGACGCGGACAATCTGTATCTTTATTTTCCATGTTATGCGTGCACTACTCTATATACAGCTGCAACCGTGAAAATAAATTAGTTCTTCGTACAGCGACTTCCTTCTCTGTCTTTCTGCTTGCACTGCTTTTTCCAATTCCGCTGTTCAAAAGTTGTCCCACATGCAAAGTTACAATATGCCCTAATAAATGAAATACTAGTCGGAGTTTACGTTCACCGCGGAGGTTCGAGTTGTACAAGCTCATACATGACCTACTATGGCAGCTACCGCTTACTCATTAACAGCCTCCAGGAATGCAAAAAACTAACAAACAAAGAACAGAGAGATCACATTTATAATTTACCCGATTGTGTAAACCTATCATAGTTCTCTCCATGAGAAGTCCAAGTCCCTAGCGAAACGAATACCCCTCCCAACGCTCTTGAAATAAAATCTTCTATGACTGACATCTCCCATTATAAGGTGGCTGGAAAAGTTTTGGCATTTGCAGAATACAATACTGAATACAAGACGAAATGATTCTTTGATAGAACGCTTGTGCTTTTGTCTCCGCTTTTTCGCTTTGTTTCCCTGCATTTCTGGGAGCTGCCGCTCTCTCATTGCGGCAATGGATGAAGAGATCTCCGAGGACTTTCCTGATGCGCAGTCGTCAGGTCGGATAGCGCCCAGGAAACGTGGAAGTACGTCGAGCGATACAGACAGTGAGGCCACTGAGTTATGTTCGGACAGCTACGACTCGTCAGACGATAACTTCCAGGTCGTGATGAGTAGATCAGCGAAAAGAAGACTACTGCAGGCATCTTCGTCGCCAAGTGCTTCTACCGTGAAGAATGCACCGCTGCGCTGGCCGCACACTATGCTCTTTATGCCCGTGGACCCGGCGACCAATTTGTGGCTCCTCAACAGGCAAGTCCTCACTTCATTACTCGAGAGAATCGCACGAAATGGATTAAAGACATGCGAATAAACTCACGGAAGAATGTCTTGGCAGTTGATATCTGACATCGCAGCGCCCTATACAAGACCTACGTAATATAACTGAGATCGACAGGGTAAATGTGCGATCAATGATCCGTACAGGAGGCGATGGTACTGCGGGCGTCATTTATGACGTCGACGTTGCCATCCCTACTGACGAATTGCCAGTACTGATCAAGCCAACGACAGAAGGCACTTTCATTACGAGGATTTTCAGACTGGGAAACACACGCTGTGTGAAGATTTTGTTTGAAGGAGACAGCCTTCCTTCCCACGTTAAAGTAGGACATGTCCGCCATCCAGTACGACTATTCGTACCGAAGCCCCTACAGTGTTTCAAGTGTTGCAAGATTGGTCATGTAAAGGGTGTCTGCGTGAACAACGTCGTGTGCCCGCGGGCTCTGAGTCCCTTTCAGAAGACGCCTGCAGCACAGATGTTCTAAAGTGCCCTAATTGCAGTGGTCCTCACAAGGCCTCATCAAAGGATTGCCCGCTGGTGCGGAAGGAATTCGCGATCCTAAAACGAATGGTGCGGGAAAATTCAACGCATCGAGAGGCTGCTGCCGCTGTTCGGTGACGTCGGCATCGACTTGCAGTAAAAAGCACTGTTGTTAGACTTATTTCTAAAGCGAAGTTTTTTTTCCTACTTTGCAGGGGTTTCGCGTGGCTGCAGTCTTGTAGGTCGATCAGTATTTTGACGGATATATCTCTGGATATAAATAGAAAGGTTAGGTTTGCGCTGTATGAAAGTACAAGTGAACAGCCTTATATAACGCTATTACGCTGGCCGATACAGTAGTGCAAGCAAGCGCACCTCTGTTCTCCACAACAAGAAAAATTTCACAAACAACGTGAAAAAAATGATGTAGGCGCTCAGGTATCCCCGAAAGCACATCGACCTGTTAATATGTTAGTGGGTTATATATACCGGTTTCTTTTATTTACTTAGACATTCGGTATGTGCCCTGACCATGAGAGCGAAATTTACAGTAGAATAAAAATGGGTTTGAGTGCACAAGGCAGGCATAAAGAGGGACCACGACAAGAGCGATTGAACGCAGAATGTTAGGCGTAATGTTACGACAAAGAATGAGAGCGCTGTGAATCAGAGAGAAAAGGGGGATAGCCGTTATTGTAGTTGACATTAAGCAAACAAAATAGAGCTGGGCAGGCAATGTAATGCGTAGAGCAGGTAACCGGTTGACCATAACAGTTACAGTCTGGGTGCCGAGAGAAGAGAGGCACAGTCGAGGACGGCAGAAATGTAAGCAGGGTGATGAAATTACGAAATTGGTAGGTTGAAGTTGGAATCAGCTAGCGCAAGACGGGTAATTGGAGATCGCTGGAAGAGGCCTTCGTCCTGCAATGGAAATAAAAATATGATAATGATGATACGGTGATGACGATGATGTGCCACTAGGCGAGTTCATCGTAATGGCTAATCCTCCACAGTGACCATGTGCCACCCGGGACGCAAGAGGTACAGAATACTTAAATGTTGATTGATGAATGTACTCGTTTGTGCGTACACCCGTATTTCTCGTGCACACCCCCACTCGTTGAAATGCATTTCAACTCACACTCTGGAAAATATGCCCAAACTGGCGTCATCCTGAGGAATCGTTCAACATCCAGCTTATGCTTGAACTAATGTTGAGCTTGAGCTGAGCTTGAGGTAATCAAGCTTAAGGACAAGAATTGCGCTATCTGCCCCAGGCAATTCTCACAGAAAAAAAAATAATTGTGTAATAATAACATTGACCGGGTGTATCTTTGCGTCCATCTACCTGCCTATATTTAATAAAAACTTCAAGAGAATGCTTGCAGCGGTTACGAAGGGACGGCGAGCACAATACAGTGCCATTTTCAAGAAGCACGCGTGAAACCGACAAACAACGATTCTCTCTGAAGCGTGCATGCTTCAAAACTTATCGACTGGTGCTTCAAGTGCGTTATTAGGATTTTTTTACTTGTTCCGCCAGTATTCGGCGCAGTAAGCTTTCTGAAAAAATGGATTGAACACTATCGTCCTCACTAGCGATCTGAAAGTTTGGTGGCAACGCTCAAAGCGCGAACGCCAGGGCAGAAAGTATTGCTTTCAGGTTGAATGATATCGGGAAAGAATATCGATTATTATCAAGACGTACATTTTCAGAGACTCTAGTCCCAAGCAGCTTCGATGAGCCCTAAAGGCGCTGCAAATACTCGGAGCTACGTCTGCGGGGTAACAAGATCGGGAACGCCCCAGCGTTGTTTCCATCACGTGACTGAGTCCAATTATTGCACGACCAGTCTTTTTTCGGAAGCCCGTGGGCAAGCGCTTCTAGACGATGGAAGCTTATCTGCAAAAATCTAATTCCTCGACGCTGCGCCCACGTTGGTTAATTCGATTTCGATCCAGGAAAAAAAGCTTCGGGCTGCGTGCGCACGTACAATGTGAGGTCCTCCCATTTCATCTCTCGTTCCGGAAACTCAACAAGCGTGGCTTTGTTTTCCGCTTCAGCTGCTTCAGAACTAAGCGCGGTTTCAGCTCAAATTGGTGGTGGGCGTGGCAGTTTCGAAGGGAGAGCAGGCAGTGGTTTGAGAGCACACGACGGCGTATGCACAGCCCATATTGTCTCGACGATTTCGTTTCCCTGAGCGAGTCCCGGTGTTTGTGAAACGCCAAGGACATTTTATAGAAGGTACATTGTCGACGCCATTATTCTTACGGAGGAACTGTTGCGGAACGGTCAGAAAGGGCGGTGACGAGCAAAACACAGCAACGCGTGGCGTTATTCTATTCTTTTTTTTCTCTCTCTTGCTCTCTTATTTGTTTCAAGAACACGAATGGCCCAACTTTGGAATATGCTGACAAATCCACGTCTAGTTACTGTAGCGTTCCAAACTTGCAATCGTAATCTTGATTAAGTTTCACCAGTCCTCAGTGTTTCTGTTACATGGACGAATAGCGCAGTTCTGTTGCCGGTAGAAACTAGGCATTTTTTAAATATATTACCGGCACAAAATTTCTCTATTCTCGGTTCAGTAGTTCATCAGATGAGCGCATTTGTACGCTCCACAAGCGAATGGCGAGGTCTCAAAGACTAAAATTTACCGCTTCACTTCAGTCAAGAACGGTGATATAGGCGACCGAGCGGTTGTGACCACAGAAACGCCTGAGAAGGCGTTACGATGACAATAATAACTTTGTAAGCCGTAATTATATTTAGCTGCGTTTCTTATGTGTACGTCCCTGGTAGGTAGATGTTGTCTCAAGATTTCTCTACCTTTTGTTGCTCTTCTTATGCATGTTATGTTCATTTACGCATAAAATGTATAGGATATTGAATTCAGAACGAAACTTCATCCGCTATATGCCTTGCTTCAGTTTTATTTTTTCTAATCAATTGTAATATTGATTTTGTGTTTCCACGTCTGCCATCGCTGCCAAATAAGTGCTGCTAGTATGGCGTATAGAAATTAATGAAGACATCAAACTGACAATGATCGACAAGGCGACAGCAATGGCACTACGATGGCGAGGAGGTGAGAAATTCAACTTTGGTTTCTGGGGAGGGATAAATACTCTCCTTGTCTAGTCGCTAAAAATCACGTGCTGTTATCGTACTGACGACCACGACAAGGACAACGATGATATTGTTGATGAAGATGACATTACCGACATGCAAAAGAATAGCTGTAAAGAAGCCTCAACAGATATGCTTTAAAACTGGCTGTAGACGATAATATCAAGGTGGCGCTTTTTTTCCGACAACACGAAACAAAGTAGCGATTCGGTATCTTCGGCGTAAGGCATCCCACCTAAGGCAGCCTAAGAAACGTGTGAAACTCCCAGCCGGAATAACTAGAGCGTGACCGCTCAATATTCGTTCAACAGCCGATATCTTGTCCTAATTCGTGCTTTTTCTCGTTGACATGTTTTTTTTTTTTTTTTTCTGTAACTGGAGAAGGCCATTCTACGCCCGGCGGCGTCGCCACGCAGTGGCTGATTAGACCGTGTTTGAAAAAAAAAAGCGCACTGTTGGCGCCACAGAGCTCAATTACTGCTCCGTTCCTGTTTCCTTAAGTTTCCCGCCTGTCCGCCACTTCCGCGAATCAGATTTGGTATAAAACTGTGGAGACTACATGAACGCATCGGATGGGCTCGTCCGATCTAGAATTGGCCACACGCCAAGAGGCGTCTTCTTATTTTGAATTACGCGAGCGATGGCCATTCTATATTAATCGAAGTACATCACTAAATGAAGAGAGCCACTAAGACAAAGCCTAAAGCTCAAACACAATGGTCCTAATGAAATATGAGATGCTACTACACGAAAACACCGTAGGCCTTGCTGCTCATCCAACTCCACGGTCCCTTGTCCACAGATATGTCTCTGACATCCCGCCACTTGCTCAGCCAT
Source organism: Dermacentor andersoni (assembly GCF_023375885.2). Lineage (NCBI taxonomy): Eukaryota > Metazoa > Arthropoda > Arachnida > Ixodida > Ixodidae > Dermacentor > Dermacentor andersoni. The sequence goes on along the minus strand of NC_092821.1, from coordinate 78,750,962 downwards.
GGACATACCTCCCCGAATCTACAAGTCCAAGTTTTGATCTGTTTATTGCTATCGCAGTGAGAATAAACTTTAGCTTGTTTGGAACAGGGAGGAGGCTGCCACGACAGCGATGTCAGCAATACCGCTGTAACTAACATGGCATAACACCAGTGACGGCATTACGACGATGACAACTCCATGATAATGATAATAATCTGACAAGGATAAGGATCGCAGAGTGGCGACGTTGACTCCTCCGATGGTGTCCTGGCGATCTATATGATTCAGACAACCTGTGATGGAATCCTCTAGGCACGGGGAACGCAGTTTTCTGGCCACTTACTCCACCGAGAAACCATGACGTCCATGAATCTAATGACACTTATACAGACGGTACACAGTATAAATATCGCTGGCCTTTTACAGTGTTGTACCTTGGCGCCAGAGCTGTTCCGGAGCATCAACGCAGAAATAAAATATGGTCATCTCAGAACTGCTATTACTGGAATACTGAACTTGTACCTACCAGAGAGCCGTAGTAGAACTCTCGATTACCATTACCACTCCATGCCGGAGTGTGTAGATTCCTGTAATTCCGATTTTTTTTATTCCCTCCGTATGGTCACAATTGGGCCATTCCGACTGGTGGAGTGGCTGAGCGCTTCCATTCCAGTTCTCGAATCGTAGTAGACGAAAACTTTTATTTTGATTTTCTACGTGCGTTGGCATGCCTAGCTACCAAAAGGAAAATACATTTTTGAAGTCTTAACAACGTAACAAATAATGTTGAGCTCTTTTTCTTTCCCAGAAAAACAAACGAGCTTCGTAGCGTCATTTTTATTCAGAGCGTTGCTGTCTCTACTGTCTCCGAATAATAAACATTCGAGTAAAGCAAAGTACAAGACTACCTTGCACAGTGTCCACAGGAGTCAATCAGCGCCATTACTTGAGGAAGAAGGGAAGCGAAATTAGGTCGTGGTTTTAAGGAGAATGTTGCTGTGACATAAATTAGGGCCAAAGGGATTATTGATGTAGGTTGCTGTTTTTTATTACATACTTTAACAGATACACTTTAATATCTATAATGAGCAGAAGTGAATCAGAACCTGAAAACCTGAACCAAACCGGAACCTAAAATAAAAAAAAAAAATAACGGCTGTCGGTTGGGTACGACATGGTTCAAACATATAAGGTGACAACGGGTTCTCAATGCTTCGCACAATTGTTCGCACACCTACTTCTTCAATCACGACACCCTATACTCACAGATTCTTACGACTCACGACGTGTGTAGTGTGTGAGGATGGGGATAGGCAATTGATATTTGCTGTTGTTAAATACGGCCGCCTCGGCAGAGACGCTTGCGCTTTTGAAGTCGGCCATGTCATTTGTGTTCCGCTGCCAAAAAAAAACTTCCTTCACGTGCCCCGCGGAATCAACGTTTCTAGCGACGCTGACAATTAGGCCCTTAGGTCAACTTGTCCCTAAAGCAATCTAAACTCGAAGACCGGAAAAGACGATGCTCTCGAGGTGGAATATATCGACGACTTGAGCTGCATGTGGTGTCACCTTAACTCGCTAATAATAAATCCTACCCAAACCTCTTTTATGCTTTTTCATTCGAATCACAGGACACCAGAATGCATTGCCACTGTCAACCTAAACCCTCTTGACATCACTGAAGTTAATCAATGCTCATTTCTTTGTATAATTCTTCACTCAAACTGAAAATTTACCAGGCATATCGCCTATTTGAAGCACAAAATTTCTCCCGGTATTAGAATTTTGCTTAAAGCTAGGTATTATTTTAGCAAGCTAACATTGCTAACCTTGTATAATTCTTTTATTCACAGCCATCTCAATTATTGCATTACAGCGTGGGGTAACACATATCCAGCTCATATAGCACCACTACATATTTGCAGAATCAAGCCATCCAAATTTGTCGTTAAGTTCATTCTACTGCAGTGCTTCTGATATGCTTCACAACCACAGAATACTTTCAGTAAATAGTATTGTTAAATATAAATTAGCCGTAATGGTAATGAAGGTAACACGTAATCCTCCCCAGTAAACATATTTTCTGAGGTTACTTTGGTTAACTAAAACCGTACAAGATTTGCAGCTAACAACAATTTCTTATTGCCATTAATACATACTAATTATGGAAAACAATCTGGATATTTTGCAGCATTATGTACTTGGAACAGCCTCCCACTAGATGTCAAGCACTCTCCGTCTTTAGGTTACTTCAAGAAAAGATTATTCACTTTTATACTAGATAGCCAAAATAATTCACATATCTAAGCTGTTCACTTCACTCTTGCTCATTTCTTCTTCGTTTTTCCTTTCTTTCTAGTTCTTTTTTTTTCATTTGTAGCATTTATAAATACTCTTGGTTTGTTCTGTTGCGAATGCCTTAACTACTGTTATAATACTACGACTATTTATTGACTTTGTATTATTTTGCAGTTTGTACCACATCTACTTTGCATATTCTTCCACTTAGTGAAGACTGTATTGCTGTGTTATGCTGCATATTCGCACATATGCATACATTTTCTGACAGGAGGTCCCCTTTCAGCCACATGCTCTGGGACCTCCTTCTGTATGCTTGTGTAAGCATGTATGTCTACTTACCAAAGAAAAAAATAAATTGAAATTGAGAAGTGAGAACTGAAACTGAATGATTAAGTCGCTAATGAATGCCGTCACCTTCTCAGGGAGCGGTAACCGCTGCCTTAAACGGCACGCGAAATCTGCTCTTCTTACTTGTCGCCGTCAAATGCACGTTTGGTGCTTAGCCAAGCTGAGTACAACGCTGTTCAAGTCGCAGAAATTATACGTGGAGTGATATGCGCGTACTTGTAACTTGTTTGTTCGCCCTTAACCAGCGAAAGACTATGCGCCACGTTCAGATGCAAAAGGCAGACAACCGTACGGATGAGCCCAACCCACTCTTGTTGATCGTTCAGAAACGCGTGTGTCCTCATCCCCCACGTGCTTCTAATTACAAGCAGAAAACTGAGCAGGAGGTCAAGTGCTGGCTACTTTCTTTGCCACAGACTAGATGGTGGGAGTAGTAATGCGTGTAATAATATGTGAATCAAAGATGTCAAGGAACAATTCGAGGAGGAGACGTATGTCCATGGCCTGTGCAGAGGTGAGGTAAGGTGCAATCATCTTCGCCAAGTCATCCCTTAGGGAACTAGAGCTATGCGCTGCAATTGGTGCCAAAAAACAGCTCTCGGCATTCAGACCTTTAATGTCAAATTTGGAAGTATTAGAAACGCTGGCCAAGAACATGCCAGCTGAAAGCACTTGAGGGCACAGGCTGAAATACAGACGCGGAAGAACGACTGCAGTGTGTTCAATGAGGCTGGTTGGTTCATCTTTAGAATAAAAACAGGAGCAGCGCAACACAGGACGAGCGACACAGGACGACACAAGACGACACAGGACACAGGACGACAGCGTCCTGTCCTGTTTACTCGCTCGTCCTGTGCTGTGCTGTTCCTGTTTTTATTTGGAGGAACGACGTTGTTATTAGTAATCGTCACCAGCGTATGCGGAAGAGCAACATTCCGGTTCAAAAGCAGGTCGATGATGGGGCAAAGTGCATATTCACCGTCGGGAATCTGTGGCTGTGTGGTCAAAGCGACGTAAGTAACTGCTTCAGGTGACAGACGCACATCTTGAAGCGAGCACAAGTGAGGTGGAGCGGTGCTCGGAGCATCGGCGACTTGAGGCAGTTCCTACTGTAGAACGCTGGTCGCGCAGTCGATGAGAGCAGAATGGTGGGATAAAAATCCAATCCAAGGATAATGTCAGGAGGGCAGTTGTCGATCACAGCAAAGAGAACAGAAGTAGGGCGGCCGGCTATACTTATGCGCGCCGTACACATTCCAAGTACAACCAGCACGCCGCCGTCGCCCACACGAAGCACTCGGGCTGCTGGGGTGAGGACCTTCTTGAAACATCTACGTAGGCTAGCAGTCATCACAGATACGTGGGCTCCAGTGTCGATGAGTGCCTGGATAGATACGCCGTCTGTTTTACCGTCTATTACACTTCTCCTTGTGGGCACAGACAGAGGATTTGCTGCGCTAGTAGGCAATGTAGCGCCACCTCCGAGGGCTGCATTTCTTACTTTTCCGAAAGGGTGCGGCCAAAAGCCACAGGGGACGAAAGGCGACGTGGCTACGGCGAACGGAAAGATGGTTGACGTGTTTGCGTTGAGCGAGACTGGTGTCCGCGCGGCGATGGTGAGCGACTGGACCACGTGTTCCTAGCAGAGTTGTCGGCACTGTTAGACTCGGCGGTGGGCGAAACATTGCGGGCATTTCCATTAAAACGGTTCAGGTTGGTCGGCGAGCGAGGTGTTGAGGGCCACGAGTTGCGACAGTATCTGGCGGCATGACCAGTGCGGCGACAGGTGAAACACATCGGCTGGTCATCCGCGGTTCTCCAATCAGTCGGGTTGCGATAACGACGAGAGAAGCGTCGGGGTGTAGCGAAAACAGTAGAAGGGCGTTCATTGGCTCTGGGGTTGGGGACAGCGTAGACAGAATGTAGGCCAAAGTTTTCAAGTTCCTGTCGAACGATGGCTTGCCCGAGGGGGACTGAAATAGGGGTAGCATCAGGGCTACGCGAACAGAAAGCTGCTGGCGCCATCCCATCCAGTTCACGTCTAACGATTCACACCACGTCCTCTGATGGCGACGCATGCTGTTGTGCGGGTTGATCTTCACACGTCGACGTTGCGGCAGTATTGGGATGTCTGGTGAATGATTGCAAGACACGTCGGCTTTTGGCCTACTCGAATTGTCGGCGCTTTTTAATGATTGCGTCAACTGTAGAGCAGATCTTGCACATGAGCAGATTAAACGCGTCTTCAGCAATGCTCTTAAGCACGTGTCCGACCTTCTCCGCTTGTGTCATGTCGTGATCGGCTTTACGACAAAGTGCCAGCACGTCCTGGATATACGAAACATAGGTCTCCGTGAGGGATTAGGCACGCGAGCCCAGTTCCTGCTTTGCGGCAATTTTACGGCCGGCTGGTTTGCCAAACAACTCTTTTAACTTCTCTTTGCATTGGTCCCAGCTAGTCAGCTTCTCTTCATGGTTTTCGAACCACACCTTTGCCGTGCCTCTTAGGTAGAACAGCAGGTTAGCTAGCATAAGCGTAGGGTCCCATCTGTTGATTCCACTCACACGTTCGTACATAGCCACCCACTCTTTAACGTCGGTGCCACCAGTCCCGCAGAAAATTCCGGGATCCTTAGGTTGCAAAACCACGACCGAAGGGGACAGAGTCGTAGCGGGTGATGGTGACGTTGGAGGCGGCAACGACGTTGATCCCGAGTGCTCATCGTCATTCATGGTGAGGACGGTGATGCGACGTCCACTGCAGAGCTCCGTTTCCAGCTTTGGTACCCCCCATCCCCCACCAATATGTTACGGGGATGTTGGGAGTATAGACTGAATATATATACAGCATATATACAATCAAAGCCAATGTGGTCAAGTTGGCTGACCAGCAACAACACGCAGCAGCCAGCGTCTCGCGATCTTCTTCCTCTCTCTCTTCTGTCATCCTTCCGTAACAATACATTTCCGTCTTAAACTGAAACTACCTATAGCGAAACTCACGGCAACCACGGAATTTTATGCTGGAAAGCTCACCCGTCACAATTGGCGACAACTATGCATCAAGTTGCAGGGCACCCCTTCAAAACTTTTATAGAAAATCTATAGACTGTCTATAAACCTTCTATAAAAATTTTTGTTAGGGCAATTTTAGCACGGCCAAAACATGGTCGCTGCTACGCCATCTTCTTGACCCCACACAAAACAACGCAATTAGCCAGCAAACAATCCAACGTATCCTCCACAACCATCCGGGTTCTGATGACGAAATCCTGGAGGAGTTACAGGTGTAGTACATAGGCGATTTCTAACCCGCACAAGGTCACCCACCAGCGTACAGCGGGAGCGACAATTACAACCTCGACAAGCCGATCACTATCACTGAGGTGCAACAAGCACTCCATGCGCTCACACGAAACACTACCCCAGGCAAAAACGAAATAAATAACAAGCTCCTGCGCAATCTGGATGAAGGCATCATGCAATCTCTTACTGACTTCTTTAATCATCATTGAGAAGCGGGTACGCTACCAGCAGACTGGAAGCACGCGGACATCACACACATTTCGCAGCCAGGAAAACTCTACAGCTTAGAAAATATGAGACCGATATCACTGACTTCGTGCCTAGGCAAGTTTCTGGAACATGTCATTCGCAGCCGACTTCAACCTTAGCTAGAATCCAGTGACCTCTTTCCCGAAACAATGTTCGGATACCGGCCCCACCTTTCTACCCACGACATCCTTCTTCAGCTGAAGGAACAAGTCCTTGAACACATCTCCCCCCCCCCCCCCCCCCCCACAACACCGGAGCGATTCTAGCAGTCGATGTCAAGTTCGCTTCCGACAATGTGGCTCACCATACCATCCTTATGAACCTAAGTCTCACGAACTATGTTCGTAATACTTACAATTACGTACGCGCCTTTCTAAGCAACCACACGGCCACAATAGGCATTGGCTCACTCAGAACCCCGATGTTACCTACCCGCAACAAAGGAACCCCACAAGGTGCTGTTCTATCACCCACCCTTTTCAACATCTCGATGATGAAATTACCTGACAAACTCAACGCAATACCAGAAATCGGATATGCAATATACGCCGATGACATCACTATCTGGACCACCACTGGTTCCGAAGGAGAGAAACAAGACACCCTTCAACAAGCGACCGACGTCGTCCAGCAATATGCAAAAACAAGTGGTCTGCGGTGCTCCTCCGAGAAGTCAGAACTATTAGTCATTCGACAGAAATCACGAAGAAAACTCAATGAAATGCCCCACATCACACTCACCCTCGACGACAAAGAAATACCCACAGTAAACCGCATCCGCATTCTCGGCCTCCACATACAACAGGACGGTGGAGGCGCATACACCATCCAACGTCTCAAGCAGACCACCTTCCAAATCATGCGAATGGTCAGCCGCATCACCACCAAACAATACGGACTGAAAGAAGACGACATAATACAGCTCGTCCCGGCCCTGATAATCAGCCGCATTGCCTAGGCTGCCCCGAACTTACCCCTCACTCCCAAGGTGATAGATCAATTAGGCGTACTTCTTCGGAAAGCATACAAGCAAGTGCTCTGCCTACCAATGGGAACAGCCACACTCAAGCTTGTGCCCCTAAGAGACCATAATACAATAAGAGAAATTATAGATGGCCACCTCACAAGCCAACGAGAACACCTAGCCCTCACATCAACAGGAAGAACAGTCCTAGCGCGCCTAGGCTACCCCACACATTGCAAAGGCCACGAACAAGCAATCTATCTGGCCCCCAACTGACGAGTGCACATCAAGGTAGCCTCTATCCCCAGAAGCATGCACCCGGAACATCATGCCGATAGTCGCCAAGCTCGCCCAAAGACTCTACAGACAAAAATGGCAGTCTGCCCACCACACTATACATTGATGCCGCGCAGTAGCCCCAAAAAGCAGCCATGACGGCCAGAGTTGTCGGCCATAACCTTCAAGAGGTGGTCTCGATGAAGCTCCGCACTCCTAACGCCCTCGTAGCGGAGGAGACAGCCATCGCCTTGGCCATCACCTCTACTCTGACCAACGAGCACATCAGAATTATTACTGACTCCCAGGCAGCTTGCCGTAGCTACGCGAGAGGCAGAATATCTTCAATTGCCCACCGACTCCTCAGACAATCCTCCCAATTCCCGGACGTTGAAATAGCATGGACTCCAGGACACGAGTCCCTCCGTGGAAATCAGCGTGCACACGCTGAAGCCCGAGCTCAAGTTTCCCGGGTGCCACAAGAGAAGGATACGGCCACATCCATGGAGCCCGTACCTTTACAATACAACGCCATACCACAACACCAGAGATTGAACAGACGACAATACCCACCTCCACACAAGACCCTCTTACGTGAAGACGCCGTAACATGGCGACAATTACAAACCAATACATAGCCCCATTTAAGCAGACTACACGCAATACACCCTACACTATACTCATACAAATGTCCCCTTTGTAACATTTACGTCTCCCTATATCACACCACATGGGCGTGCCCCAACGTGAAGGCAGCCTCGCAAATACCCAACCCCACACCCGAGCAGTGGGAGGCCATGCTGACTAGTTCGGACCCTCATAACCAGCAGTAACTGGTGCGGCGGTCTCGGGAGACAGCAAGAGCCGCAGGAGCCCTGGACTGAGGGCGCCTCCCGCACAAGCAAAAAGACACCTGTTTGTCTTTTCCTTTTTTTAAATAAATGTTCCTCCTCCTCCTCCTCCTCCTTAATACATTTACTTTAAAAATAAAAATGCAGAGCGCCACCAACTGGATAACTCTCACTCAGCTGTGCCTGTCTCATCGAAAGGGCGGGAAGAGCGCCCGAGCGACGTTCCCACCACATCCGGCTCTAAGCCCAGGTTAGGCGCCACAGCCCTGAGGACTGGCGTAGACCTAGAGAGAGCGAGAGTGCTTCTACTACTGATTCCTCCTTCCTCCATGTCTCCCGATGCCAAAGACAGACGTCGCACGGTACGAGCAGACGATAACGACGTTCAAGAAAGACCCGAGACGCTCGCGTTTCACCTGTTGCAACAATGGAAGCGCTCGGAGCATCACCCATCGTTTCCACGCCTCCCGTACTTGATGGTCGCCGTCACTGAGGGAGCGTAGGATCGTTGCCGAGAAAGTGCGACAGGAAAGCCCCCCGCTTGACGCTTCCAATATGCCACCGTGCGGATCCGCCCACACGGTCCATTAGCGGCACCCACTTGTGCCACGAATTCACTCAGAGAGGAAAGCGAGACGGCACTTTAACAAGCGGGACGCCGTGCTAACGCGCACGTACGAACAAACCCACAGACGCGCCAACGACGGGCTTTCTGGAAAGGTGCGTTGTTCGTGTCCGGAAAACTCTTCCCGTGAGAAGCCGAGGAGCCTCTGCGAGCGTGTGGGAGTTGTCGCGAGAAAGTGCGATCACGAAGCGCGCGCGCGCGCGTGGTCGCCCACGCACGGACATCGTTAGGCCTAACAGACAAGAGGGCAGCGAGCAACTCCGAAGTGGCGCCCCCTACGCTGTCCTATGCCTTCATTTTTTTTCCCTTCCCCGGTCCCCACGGGCGACAACACTCGCTTCTCGTTTAACGCTCCAGTCGTTTGACTGAGACAGCGCAGCGGGTTCCGGTACCTAAGCACCGCTGACAACGATTGGTTGTGCTCGCCGACCGATCCCAGCTGGGAAGTGGCGGAACTCCCAGCACCCACAGCTAGGCACCTCTCATGCACGAGAAACCCAGTGATGTTGTTTGCCCGGTTGGCCTGATATTTAGCGTGTTATCGTTTCTTTTGTATTTTTTTTTTTTCATTCGCTGTACAGTGACGTACAGTCGGTCTGGCTGGGCAACGTAACGCCCACTACTGCGTCGTTAAAGGACGCCACATCGCCAAAGAAGCCTCACGGATGGCACGGTGAACGCGGTGATTGATTTATCAGTTTTTTCTTCATTTGCCACGTCCACGAATAATCAAATCCTGGAGTTTGACGTGCCTAAAACCGCCTGAAGGCTATGAGGAACGCTCTCGCGAATAACTAGTAGAGTGCAGAGCGTAGCCACATTCTGAGCCAATCGCACAAGACAAGCAATTTGAGAGTGCGGAAGAATTCGATAGTGTCTGTTACAGCACCAGAAATAAAGCGCACTCTAGTACTTGGAGTGCGCTTTATTTATGCTCAATCGGTACCCTGAGCCATTTAGCCTGAAATGCGTAGCCCATAATTGTGACATTGCCCACACAGCTAGACAAATGTCGTGAAAGGAGGGACACGAGCGTTTCCCGTCGTTGTTTGTGCAGCTGCTTGTGCGAGATACCGTGATGAGGGATCAGCATAACTGCTCCGATAATTTGACGTACCTAACCAAGCTTGAAGTTCAGTGACAGCTGACGTCGCATATCTGGCACGATTCTCTTAAAATGTCGCCTTAAGGCCGCCGTCCTCAAATTTGTTCATTTATTGCTTTTCTTTTTTACAACTTAGTTTCATACGCATTGTGCCCTCGGTTTGCAGGACTGAAGGCAGTTATTAAACTATTTCTAGCGGAGCGTTCGCGGACCGCTCCGCTCAGTGTGTCCTCTGAACTTGTGCACAGCTGCGTAAGTGGGAACTGCACTGCGCATGCGCACAATGCTCGTGCCGGCAGCGGAGCGTAGATCGCTGCGCTCGCTCTGCTGCGGAGCACGGATTGAGCTGAGCGTGATTGTACGTCCACTCACTTCTTTGACCTTTTGCATCCAAGCTGACAGCGTATGGCTCGCGTCTCCGAAAGGTGCGCTTGTTAAAAAAAATGCGAAATCAACGCACTTCTCTGCAGCCACCTGACCTTATGAAATGGGAGCGGAGCGCAGTGCTTGAGACACTCTGCTAAAGCTCTCTAATCGTAATGGCGACGGTGGCCCTGCCAGCCCCACACTGCTCAAAGGATTGCGGCACATACAGTTGTGTATTAAATGTATACAAGATACACTAATCCGAAAGACAATGGTACACAGAGTATGAAGTGCCAATGTCCCACGAGGCACTCACTGAACAAAGCAAATCAGTTACGTTCAGATTCTACGCTGAAATGATTCCGTGCGACGGGTCAGTATATATGGTTTCGAATGAAACGAATGAAATGAGAAGCGATACATAGCTACAGCGCAATGTTTTGTTGAATGACCGCGCTTAATAACCAGGGTGATTTCAGCTTGTACACATAGGTTCTTGTCTGCACCTTCACTGGCGAACGGATAACGGCGCTACACAATGGCAGTCTCGCGCTATTTCTCGTAAGACGTGTTCTGCTTCGTAACGCTCTGTTCGCGCTTCATTCTTCCACAATGTCGCTTCTTGAAAGCCAAGCTTTCCTTGTAACTACAAGTATGTCGTACTTCTCTGTCAATACGCCTGGCTTCACCATTCTTCCCTTCACAGGCACCGTACAACACCTTCGTCCTCATGACATCGCTGCGTAGGCATTTCATATATACTATGCACCCGCGGGACTTGGCACTAGCATTGTGGTATAACTTGCGAATGCTGGAATACATAAACATAAAGAATGTGTCAGAATGAAATGGAAATCTTTCTGGTAGATGAACGTAGACAATGCATGACTTTGCACGCTGCATAGGAGGAAAGTAAACAAAATTCTTTCTTTCTTCCTTTATTTATTCATTTACTCATTGCCTTATAGACCCCACACGGGGGTATTACATAAGGCGTAGCATTACAACAATAGTTAAAACAACGTTAAGCTACGAGAGTTTATGACACTTCCGTGAACGCAAACGAACTAGTGATGGCAGCGATGTCGTAAGAAAGCGGTTCCAGCGTACGACTACACGAGGGAAAAAAACAAGACGAAAAAGTGACAGTGCGCTTTTTGGGGCGAGCGACACTTAATGAATGACCTGTTTGACGTGATGTTTGTTCCGGTGGTGAAATGCACAGTGCGATGGCGAGAGGACGGTAAAAAAAAAGCGAAATAATGATAGGCTGGCGATGCGACGGCGATACGAAAGAGTGGGTAAACCGCACTCTGCTTTTAAGGATGATACGCTGCTGTAAGAATATGTGGAGTGAAATAACCTAGGAGCGCCATTCTGTATGGCTTCAAGGGCGTTAGTGAGGTTAATTTCATGCGCGCACCAGAGAGGCTCGACTTCTCTGACCCGACGTGGGAGCGGCCCGCTGCGCGCTAGTGCGCGCCCTAAAGGACCCTAATAAAGTTTTTCATCCATCCATCCATCCATCCATCCATCCAGATAGCACAAGCGCATTCGAGTTTAGGTCTGATGAACCATTGGTATGCTAGTAGTTTTACGGGGGAGGAGCTTTTCGTAAATGGCGTTTAAAAAACCGAGCGTTTTGTTAGGAGATGTTATAACGTTATTCACACGCGAACACCAGTCAAGGTCGTGTGCAATTGTGATACATAAATATTAGAAAGATTTAACTGTTCAATAGGCCTGTTTTCTTTTACATAAGAGAATACGAGAGGATTTTGACGGTGGGTGGCTGAGACAACTTTGCATTTAGAAGGATTTAGTAGCATTGTTTAGGCTTTTCTGAAGCAATATTTGGTCTCTGATGTTAGAGTTATGGTACGGTAGACAACACAATCTTCAGCAAATACGCGGATATGACTAGAGACATTAAATGGTAAATCGTTATTATATCTTAAGAAGAGAATGAGTCCTAGCACAAAGCCCTGTGGATCGCCTGATGTTACAGGAAGCGGACTAGAATCATTGTTATTGATTTGCACAAACTGTGAGCGATTAGTAAGACATTCTTTTATCCATCTTAGAACGTTAGGGTGAATATTCAATTGCGAAAACTTCAGAAGCAGGCGTTGATCAGCTACTTTGTCAAAGGCCTTTGCGAAATTGAGGGAAATCGCGGTGGTCTGCGTATTAATATCGAGGTTTGAATGAAGATCATGAAGAAAGATGGCCAACTGGGTTTCACAAGACAGCCCCTTGCAGAAACCATGCTGTGATAAACGGAAAAGAAATCGTTGTAGACGAGATGGTCCATTAGGTCAGAGAAAATGACATGTTCCATGATTTTGCAAAGGACGCTTGTTATGGAAATCGCGCAGTAGTTGAGTGGTGAGTTTATATTACTTGATTTCTAGACTGGAACAACCTTGCCCCCTTTCTATTCGATCGGTAGGTTACTTGTGGTTAATGACTGGGAAAACAGCTAGACTGAAAAAGAAACAGGAATGATTTTGGTGTTTTTAAAGAGTTTGGAAGTAATTTTGTCAGGGCCAGTAGACGATGACATCTTGAGGTTTTCTATTATGCTGCACATACCCTTTAACGAAAAAATGCAGCCAGGTTTTTCTGACATGGCAGGAGCAGAAATGTTTTTAATGGGTCCATCGCATTCCATGGTGAAAACTGAACAGAATGTTTTGTTAAAACCGCTATCCCAATTGACGTCTGACAAATGATCACCCATTTCGTTTGGAATACTGATAGTGTGGATTGTACGCGATTTGTACGAATTGTACGATAGTACGAATTGTACGGATCCACGTTGTACAGCGTTTAATTAACCGCTTCGCAATAAAACTTCGAGTCTCATCGGTTAAAACATTTGTCTTGAATCTCTGTAAAGTTGACGGAAAAAAAGCGCAGAGGAAGACACACGCGAACAGCCGAGAAAGACAAAGTACAGGCGCTAGACCTGTGTCTTTCTCGGCGTTTCGCGTTTGTCTTCCGGTGCGCTTATTTTCCGTTGATCTGCACTGCACCATCCAGTCCGCCTGCAGGTGTTGTTACTCTACAAAATACATACTGTTGTCAGAATCGCCCCGCCATTTTGCTGTGCGTTCAACAAAGGCGGGCACGTGTTCGATGTATTTGTGCTTAAAAGCGGGTCGATGCGGTACACTCGGCCGTGTGCCACAACAGACGTGCCCGGTCGTTGGTCGCGACGTGCGGGCGTCATGCCCCGCAGGCAGATCGTGTCGGAGCCGCTAATAGACACCCGACACCACGCTGCTCATTATCGTTCGACGGAGCCAGCCTCCTTTTATTAATTAACTCCCGGAAAGCGAGAGAGCGCGAAACGAAAGACCCCCATCGCCGTGCACACCGGCGTTATGAGCTCATCACGCCTCCGAGAGCACGCTTAACAGGCATGCGAGCTGAGGGTCGTGGAAAACAAAGGGTTAATAAGAGTCGTTCCGGCGAGGTCGTTAATCCACGACGCGCGAAGAAAGGGAAAAAGTTAATGGAAGAATGAAGGACTCGTATCGAAGTAATTGTTCTGCTTTGGTCAAGGTCGCGCCCCCGAGTAAACTATCAGGCTTTTCAATTCGCCGTCGCCTAGCAACGAGCGGGTTGCTGCATAGGTACGTGTGCACAGTCACCTGACGTTTCGTTAGAAACGCCCGTGCCTCGGTAGGTCCCTGATGAACGCGGTGCTTCAGCTTACTTGCGCCAAGCCTGCGATAAAGCTGGTACTCGGTGCGCCAGTAGTAATTCAGCATTGCTATACGTCCTCGTGAGAAATTCAAAATACTTTTCTGTCGCGAGCTGATTCGGATCAAGAGGACAGTCATCAACACTAATGCACTGGCGACATTCATGAATGATACATTCATTGCCTTTTCGGCGCTTGGCACAAGTCAGTCCAAACGCGCTCTATATGAGCCGTCAGAAAAAAAAAATGACATAACATGCACAACATGGAGATGTGACCAGGGGTGTCATATAAACGCCACATATTCTTTTTGTGCCGCATAGTTTGATATTGGACTCCAAGGACGCGCAGCACATTTTCAGCGCATTTCCACCCCGACATCATGATGACATCATGCAGACAAAAACTCTTGTGGACCCGGCATTGCAGCAGGTCTAAAGTTTTCGTGAGCAGGAGGCAATGTGACGTATTACGGTTAACGTAAGCGCGTGATGGTTTAGTGGCATGGCTCAAGTCCCTATCGGGACACCATGGCCGTGCCCAGGTCGCCCTCCTTGATCGCCCTCCTTAATTCAGATTAGCCATTCGTACTAGCTCACTGTTTCTAATAGGAAAATGGATACAGATAATTATTATTCACTGAATAAAACTTTCACGCGTGCCAATCTGAAATCGGATCGTGACCATTTCCCCGACCGAGCCTGACTAAGCTACCCAGCACCTTCGTCGAATTCTAAATTTAGTTTATTATATTGAAACGGGCAGACATACAAGGTTAAGTGGGACCGTGTTTACTCTGCAGGAAATATAATCGGTACAACCAGCATGGCCGAACGTTAGGTTAGCCCCACTACGTCGTCTCTTTCGTCTTGTTGGTAATCATCGCCTTTATCCCTCTCGTGGCACCGTGACAATATAAAAGCTTGTAGACGAGAAGCGGCCAATGTAACCATGCTGCCATAAGGAGGACATATCTAATGGTTTACCCTAATGATCTAGACGCTCGTGAAATAAACTGTAGGATTTACGTTCTCTTTTTGTCATCTCACCTGCCTGACAATAGCCGAATGCTCTAAAATGTGCACGCTACAGAGGACACGCTACTAATCCGCCGTATACGAACACACTATATCCAAAGAAGTGGTTCGACACCACAGTGAAAACAGACTCTGCAAACCGGCGTGCCAACTTTCGAGTATGCAGTAAATACCCCAGGGCATTCCGTACATATCGCGAATGACCCACAGCAGTCTCTTCTCCGCTCAGTTTAACTGGCCCAAACGTCCCGCCTTTCCGTTCATTTACACCTGGCAGAGCTGGGCCGCTTTACCGCATAAAATAGCTCTAATTATTATCGTCCCCTGGTGGACCATTTAAACACGTCCATTAGGTCTCCTGCGAAATGGCTTCCGTAATTTGTCCAGTGGCTGAGTTGGACTCCGACAACGACGAAGTGGACTAAGAGTGATTCAGTGATAAATTTATCTCTCTCCTGCATGACACAAGATCAGGGATGTTTTATCCCAGCTGTCACGATCAATTGTCTGCTCCCATGCTGTTCTGCCTTACAAAAGATGCCACCATTACCATGAACGTACTTTTTTTTTCTTGTCTACCAGCAGGCGCCCCGGTATTTAGCTTTGAATGTTTTTTTTTTTTTAGCGTAACTTTATGATTGATGAATGTGTGTTTCAAGATTAACATACGTCAGAATGTGAACAATGTTTGAGCTTGGTTGTCGGTGCAACGACTCTATTTCAAAGTGATTGTCCTTATCGCCATTCTAATCGACATCAGCAACAGCAGCATAGTGATGGCACGGCTACGATGACCCCCGAACGCTTCATCAAAAAACTTCTACATGTACATGTTTGTGGTGGAGCCAGAGCCGCTTTTGCGTTCATCCATGCAAACGGTCGAAAGATTTACACTGAACCAAGCACTGTGGTTTATCTATGTTGATCGGTAACCATCACGAGTATATTTTGTTCAGGATAATGGCCGAAACGTGCAGGGCAATGTCACCATCGTGCAGTGCAACATACACAAAATACATCGCTCTATACCGTATGACATCACTCAACAAAATACTGGATAGATCCTCTCACAATACATTAGAAAGTCCGTGCGTGCGGTGTAATTTCATAACCTAAAAGTAAACTTCTTTGCGTGCGTCAAACCATCTGAATGATACTCGGCGCGTTAAGAAAGAGAAGGTGGATTACAGCATTACAAAAAAATAAAAGGATTAAGGAATGAGGGGGCCAAATATGTAAATGTGGAGGTACAGTCGGCGTCAAAACTTCAGGGACAGTAAGTATATGAGAGGAACTGCATATCTCGGCCGCCATGACACGCAGACCAATAGCCAGATTTCTAGCCTTTAGTACTAGGCGCGAAAAGCATCCAAAAACTGCTCAGAAACTAAACTTCATTTGAGATACTCCTTGGGTAGGGGGGGGGGGGGGGGGGGGGGGACCCTTTACGCCGAATGTGACGTGACGACGTTAAAATAGAGAGCTTTAGCTTCTTCATGAGCTTCTTAATGTCTAACAATTACCTGGTTACCGCATCTGTGTAAAAGAGTAGCGAAGCTGGTAGCGACATATTGTGGCGCTTCGTCTAACTACAATACTCTTCAAACATTTGTGTCGCGGTAGCGTTCTCGTGCAAGAAAGATAATAAAATGAGTGCAAGTTAACGATTATCTCGCTAGAAATGCTTTACACCAGCAGTTGGGTAGAATTTGGCGGGTCACTGCAGTTTTGCGTTTCTTCGCTCCCACGCTGAACCCTAGGTCACAAGATGTCACTTCTGACACTGTACACCTCTCTACTGCAGTGAAACTCTCTAGTAAACGGTATTCCGCAAACGCTAATTTGTTTAGGCAGGAGCTAAAACTCTCTCAAAAAAATTATGTAGGGCCATCATGACGGAGAAGCGACATTTTTCGGGGCTTGTCAAGCAAGGCAATATGCCAAGCATAAGCAAAGAGAAAGCTCAAAGCCTGACATGCGTGGCCTATGCGTTCCACGCATAGGGCAAAGCTACAAAAAGCTAGACAGACACAATCTCACGCTGCTTGCTTTCGCTCTAAAAATAACGTGTACCTATAGATATAGCAGAGATCAAGCGCTGTCCTTGTCTCTGAACTCTTTTTGAACACTCTGAATTTCGTTAGACAGGATACCAGTAAGCTATCGCAGGAGACGAAAGATCTGATCAAGAAACGCCAATGTATGAAAGCCTCTAACCCTACAGCTAGAAGAGAACTGGCAGAACTTTCGAAGTTAATCAACAAGCGTAAGACAGCTGACATAAGGAAGTATAATATGGTTAGAATTGAGCATGCTCTCAGGAACGGAGGAAGCCTGAAAGCAGTGAAGAAGAAACTAAGAATTGGCGAGAATCAGATGTATGCGTTAAGAGACAAAGCCGGCAATATCATTACTAATATGGATGAGATAGTTCAAGTGACTGAGGAGTTCTATAGAGATTTGTACCAGTGGCACCCACGACGATAATGGAAGAGAGAATAGTCTAGAGGAATTCGAAATCCCACAGGTAACGCTGGAAGAAGTAAAGGAAGCCTTGGGAGCTATGCAAAGGAGGAAGGCAGCTGGGGAGGATCACGTAACAGCAGATTTGTTGAAGGATGGTGGGCAGATTGTTCTAGAGAAACTGGCCACCCTGAATACGCAATGCCTCATGACCTCGAGCGTACCAGAATCTTGGAAGAACGCTAACATAATCCTAATCCATAAGAAAGGGGACGCCAAGGACTTGAAAAATTATAGACCGATCAGCTTAATGTCCGTTGCCTACAAAGTATTTACTAAGGTAATTGCAAATAGAATCAGGAACACCTTAGACTTCCGTCAACCAAAGGACCAGGCAGGATTCCGTAAAGGCTACTCAACAATAGACCATATTCACACTATCAATCAGATGATAGAAAAATGTGCGGAATGTAACCAACCTTCATATATAGCTTTCATTGATTACGAGAAAGCGTTTGATTCAGTCGAAACCTCAGCAGTCATGGAGGCATTGCGGAATCAGGGTGTAGATGAGCCGTATGTAAAAATACTGAAACATATCTATAGTGGCTCCACAGCCACCGTCTATAGTTCTCCATAAACAGAGCAACAAAATCCCAATAAAGAAAGGCGTCAGGTAGGGAGATACGATCTCTCCAATGCTATTCACAGCGTGTTTACAGGAGGTATTCAGAGACCTGGATTGCGAAGAATTGGGGATAAAAGTTAATGTAGAATACCTTTGTAACTTGCGATTCGCTGATGATATTGCCTTGCTTAGTAACTCAGGGGAGCAATTGCAATGCATGCTCACTGACCTGGAGAGGACAAGCAGAACAGTGGGTCTAAAAATTAATATGCAGAAAACTAATGTTTTACAGCCTCGGAAGAGAACAGCAATTTACAATAGGTAGCGAGGCACTGGAAGTGGTAAGGGAATACATCTAGTTAGGGCAGGTAGTGACGGCGGATCCGGATCATGAGACGGAAATAATCAGAAGAGTAAGAATGGGCTGGGGTGCGTTTGGCAGGCATTCTCAGATCATGAACAGCAGGTCGCCATTATCCCTCAAGAGAAAAGTGTGTAATAGCAATGTCTTACTAATACTCACCTACGGGGCAGAAACCTGGAGGCTTACGAAAAGGGTTCTACTTAAATTGAGGACGACGCAACGAGTTATGGAAAGAAGAATGGTGGGTGTAACGTTAAGGGATAAGAAAAGAGCAGATTGGCTGAGGGAACAAACGCGAGTGAATGACATCTTAGTTGAAATCAAGAAAAAGAAATGGGCATGGGTAGGACATGTAATAAGGAGGGAAGATAACCAATGGTCATTAAGGGTTACGGACTGGATTCGAAGGGAAGGGAAGCGTAGCAGGGGGTGGCAGAAAGTTAGGTGAGCGGATGAGATTAAGTTTGCAGGAACGACATGGCCACAATTAGTACATGACCGGGGTTGTTGGAGAAGTATGGGAGAGGCCTTTGCCCTGCAGTGGGCGTAAACAGGATGATGATGATGATGATGATGATATTTTATAAGTAAAGACTTACGTATGCGTGTTGTAATCCGACGAGAAAGGAGCTCTCTGTAAGAGTACAGGTCGCAATATATGATGTATTCTCTAGAAGCGCGGTGTCACATACTTGAACCTATTTACCATCAAACAAGCGGAGCGACGCTTTTCTGCGTCCAGTGGCCGCTGCCCAGCGCTTGCGCTCGTGAGCAAAAACGTAGTGCGCCGCAGGCTGTGTGCACAAAGGTGCGTAAATAATACATTTCACGTAAACTGGTGTTCATTAGTTGCAATTGTAACGCATGAAGCATAGTTCCCCGTGCAAAGCGCTGTGCATCAAAAACCAACTGCACTGCGAATGGCATGGACGGAGACTTGCACGGCCCGACCGCTTGCGTAAATTTCGCATTGTTGCCTGCTGTGTCTGAAACGGGTTGTATAGAACGACAAGGCACGAATGCTGCGTTTATTTTTCAGGGTTTAGTGGTGTCTCTCAAATCGTGTCCGGTTGACGATCCATTTGATATTTCGCTATTGTTCTTTCGTTATACACTCTACATGCAGGCTATCTTTTGAACGCGCGCCCTCAGACGTCGTGTTGCACACGTTCCCAGTAATTATTTCAGCTTTCAAGCGTGCGGCTGCCTATACCGACCGCGGCCGAAATGATGAAGAAAAAGATTACGCCGTTCTCAGCCAAAAGTTTGTTTCTCGGGAAGGAGCAGCTTGAGTTCGATCATCTGCTGCGCACGAACACTTTCAGGAGTGCGATGCGGTCGGTACACGTGAAAAGCAAACTCAAGTTTTTCGCCCGGTTAGTAATTATAGATTCAGCTTCCGAGAGCGATGTGACTTTCCGCCAGCTAAGGAGGAAAGCTTCCCTGCTTCGACAACCGGTGGTTTAACAGGCATTCGAAGACTTTCTAGGTGAACAGCAGTTTTCGGCGCGGAGTACAAAAGGTGTTTTCACGTGAGCCAGTCGAAGCGTAGTCAGAGCATATACGGACAATTTCGGACTGCTTTCGTTTTACGTCTTCACGGAGAACAAAACAGCGAATTATGAATGATTTGTTAGCTTCAAAAGTGAAGGTTTTCTTCAAATGACAGGGTAGGTGACTGACAGCGTAACGCCCCCCCCCCCCCCCCTTTAACATATTGACGCAGAAAGTTCGTTCTTGAAAGCGCGCTTCTGTTCCGCGCAGCCAAAAAAAAGTACTCCACGCCTAGCTGATATTCTGTGGATAGCTTTATGTGTTTGTGTTATTATTATTATTATTATTAGTAGTAGTAGTAGTAGTAGTAGTAGTAGTAGTAGTAGTAGTAGTAGTAGTAGTAGTAGTAGTAGTAGTAGTAGTAGTAGTAGTAGTAGCAGCAGTATTAGTAGTAGTAGTAGAAGTAGCAGTAGTAGTAATAGTAGTAGTAGTAGTCCTTAGTGCTGTCGTTTGGTGTGCACATGTGAAAAAAGGCCACGAATGGCCGCCTATATCCCACAAACGTCAAAAATAAGAACCAGGGCCTAAGAAATGTGAAGGGCAAAGTACTAACAATGACAACAGAAATCAAAATGAACGCAAGGAGTAAAAGGAAACATTAGCGTGTATTCAGTCCTAGTTATATCTATATAGAGGGCAGCACATGAGCTTCCAATCATGTGTAGACTATGCGAACGCAAGCCTTTTTGGGTACAGAAAATTATTTTAAAAGAAAAGACAGCCTCATTAATAGCAATCAATAAAAGCACGTCACTAAGGATAATCAATTACAACGCGCACAGGAGATAAGAAAAGAAAGAAATTTTGGCAACACGTTCAAGGCAACATGTGTTTGTAATTCACATAATTCTCAAGTTCGGTCTCTCGCATCATGTCAGGGGAAATGAGCAGGGGTGAAATCTGTGTGTCCAGATGCGTGAATCTGCAGGCTGGTCGTGATCAGGTACCAAACGGCGCCAACGATACAGACGGATATGGCTCCTAATCCATATTCACTAAATGTTTACTCAAATACAAACCACAGCCACGCTGTAGTTTATATCTTTTTCATTTTTCTGTGGATCTTGATAACGTGATAGCTTTGTTTGGGAAACTGGTGTTCCCACGGGTGAAGTTTGCTCAACATCACCATCGCCCGCTGTGTTTCTCGGGATACGTTTATTGGCCGAAAAGTTTCTCATTAGCACTCAGCATTCTTTATGTAACTACTTTACATACTGGCAATTATTACTGTTTCCAATTGCCAGCTGCGTAACCTCGACCGTTCAGTACCACTGCCAGTGTCATCTCACCTCTTCTGTTTCAAATCAACGTTTGTTGAACCGCTTATGGCTGAGATTGGGGTTGACGAACTCCCTTCTAAAGTATTAGAATGACCAGTATAGTTCGGCGTGTGACTCCTGTAGTTCAGAGAAAGCCACTGAGCCACTGTTGTGCACCTGTCCTCTCTCTCCGAACAACATCAGCCCGGTGGACTCGGGACCATTGTCGGACTCAAATATGCTCAGACACCCGTCGCTGCCACAAGACGCTATTCATGAACTAAGGCAGTTTTCTAAATGCATCGGGATGAGGGACCGTTAACATCTTGGTAACTTGCTTTAGAGCACATAACACACACACACACACGCACGTACTCCGACGCACAAATGGCCTTAAGAAAGATGCCCCCCCCCCCTCACCTTTCTTTAAGTACGCTTGAAGCAAGTTACCAGCACGCATTACTAACCCAGCCACAAGTTCAACTAGGTGACCGCTTGTAGTAGTCCTGTGCATCCGCCCGCGTGCCTGCACATGCAAGGCTCTTTTCCTCTTTCCCATTCTCCCCTTCCTCTTACCCGAAGTGTAGTGTAGCAAACTTAAGGCACGTCTGGCTGAGCTCCTTTCCTTTCCTCTGCTTTCCCTTTGCTCCGGGCCTGTCAGGGGTAACAATACGAATAAAACAAAGAAAGCATGTTGCCACATCGATTATTTTTCCGCATTTCTTTTTTTTTCTAACTCTTTCCTCTAGTAACTTGTGCGGTGCAACGTTCACATTGGCCTAAAAAAGCAGCTAGCTAATTTACGAACTTTATTAGTGCGTGGCTCTCTGTTCTGCCGGGTGTTAAGAACGGCCAGCTGCAGTGCAAGTTTTGCCACCCAGTTGCGACTGTGGATGCAACATTCCGGGAGCGTCACCGCCAACCTCTAGCCACGGCGTGACTAAGTCGACTTTGTGTCATGAACAATACGCGCATCCTCTACTCTCCGTCGCTTCAGCTAGGATGCGTTCGACGAAGCAGGCTTTGTGCTGAAACCGTCACCGTTACGCTCTAGCCTCATCGCCGTTGTGACTGAAGGAGTTCGACGAAGCAGGCTTTGTGCGCAACAGCAGAACGCCGACCTGATCTGCTACGGGTGGGGGAGTTGACGCGGGGACGCCGACGCAGGCTCCTTCCCACGCACCGACCAAGACGCAAGACAACGCGCTACCCGGAACTGCTCCGAGTTCTACGAAGCCCCTCTGACGTCGGCTCCGGACCATCGCACCGGTGTTTATGCGTGTGTGCGTGTATGTGTGTAACCCGTCCCGGAGAGAGGCGGCCTGTTTAAAATGACTGAACGAACGTTCGCGTCACCTTGTATCGGGAGAGGACCGAGTGTTTAAAAACCGCTGTTGTGCGGCTGCTCCGGTCACTCTCTCTCAAGCAGTCATGTTAGACTGATGTACTTTCTCAAACAGTCATGTTAGACTGATATAAATACTGTAAATAAACCCTTATTCCTCGTTCTCGATGAGAAGCAGTCCTTCCCTTCATCAACGTCCTCAGCGTGGATAAGTTGGACGACGGCATGGGCCAGCTACCTTCTAATTCATGCCCGACTCCAATCTTGATAACGGATCACGAGCGATGGGATTGAACCCCCAATCATAACACGGGCAAGCATATGTGCCGTGCCAGATATTTGATAAATGAGTCGAGACTGCCAATTTGCTCGATACATTTTATTTATTTGCTTTAGTTGCGTTGATACAGCGCATGGTAAAGCAGTGAAGGAAAAAGCTTTAAACACGTGGCGTAAACTTGCGAAGGATATATAGCGCCGAAAAAAAACACGCGTGCAAAGAAATACTCAACGAATAACATTATTTGCAGCGATAGACGAAGTCCTACGGCAACCCAATAAATTTACGCCAGTGGCCGTCCCGTAAAGCAGATTGACCAATATTACACAATACGTACACCTGCGAGACATGTAGGCCCGCTATCAAGGCCCCGGCGAGGCAAGGAAAATGCTGCTTATCTGCGTAAAGCAGCCTTTTTTGGTCACGAATGCGCTGTAGCGTGACTGTAGCGTGTGCCAGGTGTTTGCATCCAAGAAGCACCGGAGTCGCGAGAGAGCACTCATGCGAGCCTCGTCAGAGGAGATTTGGCTCCTCCTCCCCCCCCCCCCCCCCCCCCACTTCAACACAGGCAGGGATAGTCGCACCCTCGTCAGTTAATGGCACTCACGCCTCTCTATTGTACCAACCACCTGACCTCGAAATCCTTTCTCTCTCCTATGCTTTGAACCAAAGTCGTCGTCAAACGCGGCCAAACATCAGAAGCCCACACACTCAGAATCTTAAATGTTAGGGCATTCACAACTAGTGCGGTAGCTAGTATCTGCTACTTGTACACCCCCTGCCACGGCACAAAAACAGCTCAAACTTCAAACGAAACCCGTTGCACCATCGCTGTCGAACTTGATGGGCTCAAGCTTCCTGCAGGTGAAGCAATGTCATTAAAGGCCTATACATCGTGAGGCACTGTCTCCAAACGTCGCCGGTAATGGCACGTTACCTCAGTAAACCAACCAATGCAGAACGCCCAGAACAGCCACTGGAAAGGTGCTGCGCAGCAAAAAAAGGCTTGCGGCGTAAACGTGACGAGATCCGTGGGCTACGATCTTGGAGAACGCAGGGAAGGAATCTCTCCTGTGGACGCTGGCCTGCTTTTTAGGAGAGAGCGTGTACATGGATAATGACGCTCATATCCTATCAGCATGGCAACGCGACATTTCAATTTTTTTTCTACCGTGAGTGTGAACCAATTTGAAAAAATGTTTGTGGTAGAACACTCCAAGGACGGTGCTTCGGAGCTTTCACTGTGTAATTGAAACTTAGGCAGGGCCGTACTAAGGGGCACTTTAAGTAGGTATACGAAAGATTCGCTCAAGTCATTAGGACCAGGTATGCCCTCTGCTTGCTTGTACCACCATCCGTTGCAATTTTAAGGCGCAAGCCTTAGATTGCTCATGGGTCGAAAATTTCACTGTGCGGAAAATTCAATGGCACAAAAATTCAGTGTCACAAAACTTCGTGGTCGAAACCACGACTATTGGTGGGAGTCTAACTCACGACTTGTGGTTTTAATTACGGTAGAAAGTTAATTAAGTAACAGCTAATTAACATATAGTTAATGAAGGCACTCGAACCGACGAGCTTTGATGGGAGTCGAACGCTCGACCTTTAGTGTTACTTTAGGCGACGTTAATTAAGCTGAAACCAAGCCACATGGTACCACCATGATGTCACCAACAAAGGCCGTACGTTCGAATGACTTAATTAAGTATACCTTAATTAGGATAGAGTTAAGGCACTCGAACGCACGACCTTATATGTTAGTTAGGGCGAAGTTAAATAAGGGACAGTTAATTAAGGTAGAGTCAGGTAAGCCACTTGTTACGTTTCGCCTACGACGCGCGGTATAGCCGGCGCGGATGCAACGGACCCCGGGGCTTCGTTCAAAGCGGCGCACATTTTGGCCCGTTCAGCGCTGCCGCAACGCGTCCCCGCCAAGCGCGTCCAGGCATGTTTCAATGCCACGTGTATTCGTGTGTGCGTGTGTGTGTGTGTGTGTGCATGTTGGTGCCCACGCTTGTCAAGGCGCGGCAGCCGGGGAGAGGAGCTCCCCAAGTGTGAAGCGAGGAGGTCTGACCGGCGCCGGCCCGGCGGATGCGTCACCTTCTAGTCTCGACGTGCCCGAGCGCCGCCGTCACGTGGCCTCATCCAGAGACGTTCCTTCTTGCCCGCGACTGCGAGAGTATAAAAGCAGCTGCCCCCGGACGCCAAGAGAGAGGCTCCGATTTCTTCTGTCGAGTAACGTGCTCTCCCGTCTCTCCACTTCGGTCGACCTGACCGCCCGCTCTTTTGCGATGCTAGAATAAACAAGTTGTTCTGTTAGCAGTCGACTCATGCTTTGCCAGGACCTTCGGATGCTTCCAGTTGTGCCCCAGGCCGCCAGGCCAACGCTACCCTTGGGGCTTGCGACCCATATGCAACAACTCGTGCCAGCGGTGCGATTGCAAAAACTGTTTGCCAGCGGTGAGATCGCGACAACGGAGGCCAGCAGCGAAGATATGCGGTTGACTGTATGCTGAGCAGCACAACGACCATCCGGGAGCAGTGCAACGAGCCCTGTGTGATGACTGGTTGCCTGCAGCGGAACGACTGCGCTGAATTCTTGGCTGCGAGGTTTGGTGAGTGCGGGACTTTCTTCTTCTGAGTTTTGCCAGGCTTTTGTTAGTGTCAGAAACAGAGCTGGTAATTGTGGTTGTCGTTGCTGCCGGGTTAGTTTGCGGCAAGACAACAGTAGGCAGTAGAAAAAGCAGCATTCAGAATAGCCATGGATTGGAAGTCGTTGCGCAAGCCGAAATTGCTGGAGCTTGCAAGAGAGTTGGGTCTGGATGTCTCAGACAAACTCAGAAAACCAGAACTGCTAAGGGCTATTCTTGAGTTAGAAGCTGAGGATGACGAGCTGTCGGAATGCCTTGAGACCATTGAGGAGAGGGAGACGGCAAAAAGACAGGAGCGCGAACTTAAAGAGCAGAAAGAGAAACAGGAGCGCGAACTTAAAGAGCAAAAAGGGAAAGATGAGCGCGAACGTATAGAAGAGCGCGACCGTCAACACGCTTTTAAAATGAAGCGTCTCGAGATAAGAGATGGAACGTGCTCGTAATGGAAGTCAGGCACACGGTGCAGGAGAACGAGTATCGTTCAAAATGACTGACCTGATGCGGCCGTTTAAGCTTGGAGAGGACATTGGTTTGTTCCTGGTTAACTTTGAGCGAACGTGCGAGAAGCAGGGGTTCTCTCGGGAAACGTGGCCACAGCGCTTGCTCACTTTGTTACCCGGCGAGGCGGCCGACGTAGTCGCTCGCTTGAAGAGAGAGGAGGCAGAGGATTTCGACAAAGTGAAATCGAGTCTGCTAAAAAAGTACAGGCTGTCAGCGGAGGCGTTCAGTCGGAAGTTTCGGGAAAATGAGAAAGGCAGAAGTGAGTCATATACAGAGTTTGCCTACAGGCTAATGTCAAACATGCAGGAGTGGCTAAAAGAAGAGAAAGCGTTTGGTGACCACAAGAAAGTTCTGCAGTGTTTCGGGCTGGAACAGTTTTATAGACGGTTACCTGAGAACGTGCGGTACTGGGTCTTGGATAGGCCAGACGTTAGTACGGTGGCTAAAGCCGCTGAGCTAGCCGAGGAGTTTGTGACGCGTCGGGCTCGCGGAGCTAAAGACGGTCAAAAGGGTGAATTTGGCTCCAAGTTTGAGAGGCCGAAGTTCACACCCATGAGAGCAAGGGGGAACACACGTAGGGCGGATGCGAGTAAAAGCAGTCCGACCGAACCTAAGGAGACGGCGGCAGCCGAACGCAGAAAGCGGTTCGAGACGAGGCAAGCGCGCGTGTGTTATACGTGCCAGAAGCCGGGTCACTTTTCGGCGCAGTGTCCGGAAACAAAAACAAAAGTCGTGTTTTTGTCACTATGCAGCACTGACGAGAACATGAAGCTTCTCGAGCCTTACATGCGAGACCTCCTCGTGAACGGGAAAGAGTGCAGAGTGCTTCGCGATTCCGCAGCTACGATGGATGTAGTTCACCCCTCTTACGTAGAACCCGATATGTTCACGGGCGAGTGCGCATGGATCAAGCAAGCCGTGGAAGCTCATAGCGTGTGTCTTCTGCCCGTAGCAAAAGTGCTTATTGAAGGACCTTTCGGAGCGCTTGAGACGGAGGCCGCAGTGTCATCTATGCTGCCCCCCCCAGTACCCGTACCTATTTTCGAACAGGTCCGATCACCTCCTGCGCGAAGAGGGGCTTTTGTTTGGTGAGGCTAGCGTTCAGGCCTTAACCAGATCGAAGGTTCGGGAGCTCGCTGCAAAGGCGGTAGTTGCGGGGCCGACGTTGTCGAACAATGAGAAAGGGTCAGAGGCGCAGCAAGCTGATATTCTGAGCACGTCCGAACTGAATACAATTGAGTCTGTAGCGTTGAAGGCACCAGGTACTGGAGAGGAAATGCCCGACACGGGAAAGTTAGAAGAGCTATCTGCAGATTTGCTCATCGCGCCTACGTCAGACGGACTTAATAGGTTGCTAAAAGTCAGCAGGGCGGCTTTGATAGCCGAGCAAAAAAAGGATGGCAGCCTAGAAAACATACGCTGCATTGTCAAGGAAGGTATC
Source organism: Dermacentor andersoni (assembly GCF_023375885.2). Classification (NCBI taxonomy): domain Eukaryota; kingdom Metazoa; phylum Arthropoda; class Arachnida; order Ixodida; family Ixodidae; genus Dermacentor; species Dermacentor andersoni. The sequence goes on along the minus strand of NC_092821.1, from coordinate 78,723,354 downwards.
GCCAAGAAAAATGCTCGTTTTGTGGAAAGAGGTGGGGTCCTGTACCGGAAGTATTTAGACCGCAGGGGAGTGGAGTTCGATCAGCTGATCGTGCCTAAGTGCTACTGTCAGGATCTGTTGCGCTTGTCGCATGGGGGTTCGTGGTCCGGACACCTAGGAGTTAAGAAAACTAAGGACCGTCTCTTGCAAGAGTACTATTGGCCAGGGTGTTTTCGGGACGCAGACCACTTTGTGAGGACATGTGACACCTGTCAGCGGGTGGGCAAACCAGGGGACAAATCGAGGGCGCCGTTGAAATTGGTACCTATCATTACGGAGCCTTTTAGACGGCTCGTTATTGATACAGTGGGACCTCTGCCGGTAACAACCACGGGGTACAGACACATTTTGACTGTGATCTGCCCAGCGACAAAGTTCCCTGAAGTAGTGCCGCTTAAAGAACTCAGCTCAGTTGAGATAGTCAATGCACTACTGTCGATATTTGCGCGAGTTGGTTTTCCTGCGGAAATCCAGTCAGATCAGGGCATGGTGTTTACTAGCGCTTTGACGACAGCCTTTCTCGAAAGGTGCGGGGTAAAGCTGTTACCCAGCTCAGTGTACAACCCACAGTCGAATTCCGTTGAGAAGCTCCACTCCGTCATGAAGCGCGTGTTGAGAGCGTTGTGTTTTGAACAACAAACTGACTGGGACCTGTGTCTGCCTGGGGTGATGTTTGCCTTAAGGACCGCGCCGCATGCGGCTACGGGGTTTTCGCCAGCTCAGCTGGTGTACGGTCGCTCGCTGCGGTCTCCGCTTCGCATGCTTCGAGAATCGTGGGAAGGCAGGGCCGACGACCCAGTCGTGGTGGAGTACGTGCTTAGGCTCCTCGAACGCTTAAGAAGGGCACAGGAGTTGTCAGGTGAAGCAATGGCAAAGGCCCAGCAGAGGGCCTAGGTTATTATGATCGGACAGCCAGGGCCCGTCGTTTTGAGGTGGGCGATGAGGTAATGATATTGCGCACATCGCTAAAAAACAAACTCGACGTGCAGTGGGAGGGCCCAGCACGGATTGTTCAAAAACTGTCGGACGTCAACTACGTGGTGAGTCTGCCAGGAAAACGGAAAGCACAGCAAGTTTACCGCTGTAATCTGCTCAAACCCTATAGACAACGGGAAGCAGTCGTGTGCATGATGGTTAACGTTCCCGAAGAGCTTCCGGTCGAGCTTCCGGGACTAGGCTCAGTGACGAACAGGGAAGACACCGATCAAGTCATTAGTGACTTAATCAGTAAAGCACCGCTGTCGCCTGAGCAGAAAACCGAACTACACCAGCTCTTACAAGAGTTTCAAGGTCAGTTCTCTGAGAGGCCTGGTAGGACTTCTGTCCTTACTCATGATATAGAACTTACCTCCCCAGAGCCAGTACGATCCAAGGAGTACCGGGTGTCACCCCGCCAGCACGATATTATGGAGGCTGAGGTAAAGAAAATGCTACAGCTCGGTGTTATTGAGGCGGGTGAGAGTGATTATACCTCCCCTTTGATTTTAGTTGAGGTACCGGGCAAGGAACATCGTCCTTGCGTCGACTACCGCAGGCTTAATTCCATCACTAAGGATCAAATTTATCCGATCCCTAACATCGAGGAGCGCCTTGAGAAAGTTAGTAGCGCTCAGTTTATTTCCACCCTAGATCTTGTCAGGGGTTATTGGCAGGTTCCACTTACAGAAGAGGCTAGTAGGTATGCGGCGTTCATTTCACCAATGGGAACATTCCGTCCTAAAGTGTTGAGTTTTGGTTTGAAGAACGCGCCATACTGTTTTTCAAGCCTCATGGATAAAGTGTTGCGGGGACAGAAAGAATTCGCTTTACCGTATTTAGACGACGTAGCGATATTCTCCGCATCCTGGTCTGAGCATATGGCACACTTCCGGGCTGTGCTAACCCGCCTGCGCGAAGCGGGCTTGACAGTCAAGGCTCCCAAGTGCCAGTTAGCACAGGCTGAGGTTGTCTACCTCGGTCACGTGATTGGCCGGGGTCGTCGCCGCCCCTCTGAAATAAAGGTGGCCGCTGTGCGAGACTTCCCGCAACCGCGCACGAAGACCGATATTCGGTCGTTCTTAGGTGTCGCCGGCTACTATCAGAGGTACATCCCCAGGTACTCTGATATCGCGGCTCCCCTGCCGGATGCTCTAAGAAAAACAGAGCCCCAAACAGTCGTCTGGGACGAAACAAAGGAAAGAGCTTTTAGCGCCCTAAAGAGCGCCCTAACAAGCCAGCCTGTGCTACGATCGTCAGACTACACAAAAGGGTTCGTTGTTCAGTGCGGTGCTAGTGAGCGAGGCATTGGCGTTGTACTGTGCCAACGGGAAAATGGAGAAGTGGAACACCCCGTCCTTTATGCTAGTCGTAAGCTGACCAGTCGTGAGCAGGCGTACAGCGCCACCGAGAAAGAGTGTGCGTGTCTCGTGTGGGCCGTTCAGAAATTGTCATGCTACCTAGCCGGCTCGAGGCTTATCATTGAGACGGATCACTGCCCTCTCCAATGGCTGCAGACCATCTCTCCCAAAAATGGCCGCCTCCTGCGCTGGAGCCTCGCTTTGCAACAATATTCCTTTGAGGTGCGTTACAAAAAGGGGAGTCTCAACGGTAACGCCGATGGCTTAAGTTGAAGCCCCTAACGTAGGAATCAGCCTCAAGGTTATTTGTTACTGATGTTTTTCTTCCTGAGGCAGGATTTTTAACATATTGCTTTTGTTTAGTGTTTCAAAGTGATGACGTGCTTTCTAGTTCAATTTTCCAGTTTGTGGACGCGTTCTGAGTGCTGCTAGACTGTAAGGAAGTAGGCAGTAGTATAAAAGGGGAAAGAGCCTGGCAGGGCTTAGTGAGCGTTGTGCCGTGCTTGCTAACTGAGCGGTTGAGTTTCGGCGTAGTCCTAACGCTTGCTGGGAACGAGAAACAAAAATGGCAACTCTCCCGAAGTCACTTTGCAGTGTCCTGGGTGAACCTGAACGTGAGAACGAGGCCTTCTCTGTGCGCTGCGCTCAAGAAACGCCGAGGGACCACCGACTTCGGTTAAGAGCATCATCGAGCGACATCCCTCCGGACAGCGGATGCAGTCCCCTGACCATCGGGATCTCCTTCCCCCGGCGGGGCGGTCTGTTACGTTTCGCCTACGACGCACGGTATAGCCGGCGCGGATGCAACGGACGCCGGGGCTTCGTTCAAAGCGGCGGACATTTTGGCCCGTTCAGCGCTGCCGCAACGCCTCCCCGCCAAGCGCGTCCAGGCATGTTTCAATGCCACGTGTATTCGTGTGTGCGTGTGTGTGTGTGTGTGCATGTTGGTGCCCACGCTTGTCAAGGCGCGGCAGCCGGGGAGAGGAGCTCCCCAAGTGTGAAGCGAGGAGGTCTGACCGGCGCCGGCCCGGCGGATGCGTCACCTTCTAGTCTCGACGTGCCCGAGCGCCGCCGTCACGTGGCCTGATCCAGAGACGTTCCTTCTTGCCCGCGACTGCGAGAGTATAAAAGCAGCTGCCCCCGGACGCCAAGAGAAAGGCTCCGATTTCTTCTGTCGAGTAACGTGCTCTCCCGTCTCTCCACTTCGGTCGACCTGAGCGGCCGCTCTTTTGCGATGCTAGAATAAACAAGTTGTTCTGTTAGCAGTCGACTCATGCTTTGCCAGGACCTTCGGATGCTTCCAGTTGTGCCCCAGGCCGCCAGGCCAACGCTACCCTCGGGGCTAGCGACCCATATGCAACAACTCGTGCCAGCGGTGCGATTGCAACACACTCCAGCCGACGACCTTTGGTGGAAGAAAACAAGTAATAGGAAGTCACAACGCATTCGAATGAGAATGTCAAGCAATTTAAGTAATGCTTCGTGAGCGCTCACGCTTTCGCCTCCATCCTCTTTAGCGCATGCTAAAGTGATTGTCAACTTTATTTTTTCTTACGCTCCGTTTTCGAGCAATACGTCTCGAAAATGTGCAACAAAATTCGGTTATGTTTAGCCTAATGCTTATCGGCACTGCAGGAAATGAATGCTAGTAAGCGCTAACTGAAACATCAAATCATTTCGACAAAATAAAATTTCAAGACGTGCACCATATTGTTAAGAATCTAATTTCTGCTAAATGGGTGTTACTTTCCACAATTTGTGACGCGTGCGCTAAGGTGAATAATTAGAAATTTAATTGATGAATATCTCTTAATTGGTCAACATTGATCCGCAGTTGCGTTGCGAGTATAGTGTCCACTTCTTCAATTACTACTGCAGCTGACGCGACGGTATTGCGATGTCGGGGAAAGGGCATCGCGGAGGGCCAGGCGTGCTTATCGGCAGGAGATCTCGCGACGTCCAAATACGTCGAACTAGGGGACGACGCGCGCAGCCACCTTCTGGCGCTTACACAACCACCATCCACGCAGACGCTCGCGTTTCCGCTGTGAACCGACCTCCACCCATCAGCACTCCCGGGATCCCGCTATTAACGACATTTATTTTTGTATGCGCAAAGTTGTTGTGCACGCTCTTCTTGCATAGCTATGTCGCGCGTTAAATTAATGTCGATTACGACTCGTTTAGCGCCACCCTTTAGTGCAAATTAAAACATTTTGTTCTTTACAACCTTCATACTGCTGAAATGTCACCATTTGACGTGCTTGAAGGTTGTGGTAGCGTTCCTACAAGTTCGAGCGTATGTGTCACTAATCATTTAACAGAGAAGCCACCGGTACATCTCTCTAAACGGCTCGCGCAACTTTGTTGCAGTTCGCCTGCGAGTAGACTTCCTGCTGTTGTATAACCTTCAAACTAGAGGCGCTCTTTCGATCCTCTTTACTGCAACCGAGGGTATTTGTTTTCCCTGGACTAGGGATTTTCCCTCTGCCTGTATTACATTGTTACTTTAACTACAGGCGGCCTTCCACAAGGCACCGGTGAGGTCACGTGCATTATGCATATTCATGACTCGCAGCTCAAGCGATTCGACTTGCCGTACGAGCCACGCTTTATGTCTCACACGGCGGCGATGTACGATCATCACTTCGTGGTTTCGCCGCGAGAATACGCGACGCCCTATTAAGAAAACGCGGTAGCTTCGTGCGCAGTGTGGCGCCGTTAATTGAAAATTTATCTTCGCTCGGCGTGCTTACGCGACGGGCGCGTCTTCCCACGTCGACTCAGAGAAGAATAACGAGTCTGTAAACGAGTTTCTAAGGCGCTTGAGCGCATCAGGTGCAATTATTTCTTCCCTCTTCTTTCTTTTTATTTTGTAATAATAACATTGGACATAAGTTGTGGCTTAGTTTTTACACATTTCCTTAAAAAAATTTCGCTTCTTTTTCAGCACACAAGGTTTCTTGCTGCTCATGTATTGCGTCACGTTATTCGTTCCCTAATGAAATGTATTTTATTATATTTTCTTTAATGGATCCCCTTCTAAGGGCTATTCCGGGTCCGCCTGGACTAATTGTGCTTTCTCTGCCTGTGTCGTATTTTTTCTTGTCCAGCGCGTACGGACGCAGTTTGCCTCAAACATGTTCCTCGACTTTTGCTTTTTTCCTTTCAATATTAACCGCTTCGCGAAACCTTCGCTTTACGTAGACTCCAACATGTGCGTTCGATCTTGATCACTCTTTCTGTTTTTTCTCCAGGTGCCATTTGTCATGGTGTCGGTACGTTTGACCTACAGCAATTAGGTATCAGCTCTTCGCAGACGTAATTTTTCAAGCTCCACACTATGAGTGTATTCGGTCACCCCACACCGCAATTCCCTGTAGCGTCTGTTTTCCTCGTACACTATGCTTGTTGAATTATTTGCTTCTGTTGCACCGTCTTTCGGTTTTCAGCTCACCATCCACTGCTGCATATATTCATCTTTGTGTACCAGCTTCCGCTGTGTGAAGGTCTGTGATTAATGGATTCTACCTCATATCACAATGACTTCATTATTGACGCCAACACGGCCCGTAGGTCAAGGCGCTTCCAGTAGGCTTCTCTCGCTCTCACTCTCTTCGTGTGTGCGATGTAAGTGTGTATTTGTGTTTGTGGGTTTGCGGGCGTGGCAAGCGCATACCTTCGTCCTCTTCAGCGAACGCCTTCCTGCGAACTTTCCCATCTCTTATTCGCAGTTTAGCGCACGCCTGAAGCCAAGTGCGCACCTCAGGATATAGTGGACCTAAGAGGCCTTAATACAAACTATACGTGTCACTGCTCATCGCTGACGGTTGAATTGTCAGAACACTTATACTCAGTGACACTCCAGAAAGGGCTTAGTCACAAATGTTGCAGGTTAGGTTAGGTTGCAGGCTTGTACGAAAGTGTACTCCGTTGTGGGAGAGCTGTATTCACTTTCACAAGGTGCTCCGCCGCATTTTCTTAGTGGACGTGGTAGGCTACCGCCGAACACGAGGTCTCGGGTTCGCTTCACAGCTGCGGCAGTGACACTGGACATTTTGCTAGGGCATGAAGAAAAGGTCCATTGCGTACCGTGATCGAGTGCTCTTTAAAATATGCCATGTGGTCGAATTTTCTTTTTATACGTATAAATGGAGATTTTGCGGTGCTGAGAGGCAGGTTATATAAACAGTATGACAAGTTCCTGACGAGCACAAGTTCCATTCTGGAAAAGATGGCTACAGGCTTCGGCTTGACCTTGTCGCCCACTAGTGACTATCGTCAAAGGTCACGGTTTGAACAAACCAGAGGGGTTACGTAGATGCTGTTCCCAAATTTTACTGCGCAAGCACTGCCCAGGTATCACACAACAAAATTTAACGGCCAGTTCAGTTTTCGTTCTTCCCGTAGCACTCAACTTCTTTTTTTCTTTTTCAGCAAAAAAATCGCGCATCACGTTTCTTTGCAGTGCCCCATAGTGGAGGGCAGCTTTGCTGCCCTCCACTATGGGGCGCAGGCTGGAGAGGTAGAAACATAAGGAAATAGAGACACAACACATGCCCACGATCACAGCCTTTAGCAACACAAGACTACAGTCGAGGGTCGTTCTAGAAGAACGAGACGAAATATTTTTTTCTTTCGTTCTCTGATCCTTCCTCGAACGAGGTGTTGGATTGTCGGGTTGAATTCGTCGCCAGTCTTTGGGCTAATGAATGCGATAAACTCCGGGCAACGGCGGAGCACGAGAAGTTGCGACGTCGTACAGTGTTCCCGTCTCTCCAGCCGTGTACTGCCGCTCGTTAAGATGTTAATAACGCGGTAAGGTGTGATTTTTATGCACGTGGTCTTTAATTGCCGCTGGATAATTGCACAGAGTGAAGGTTTAAAACTTCCGGTGTTAGGTAGCGGAGGGCGCCTGTGTGTGAGCGTGATGTCGTGGTTGATAAGCGGTCTCAGCACGCCCTCAAGCGCATTTAGTATATACGAAGACCAAATGGCGTTTAATTTTTGTTCAAGGTCACCCATGCGTTAAGACGCGAGGGCGAGCCTTGAGTGTTAATTATCCTCGTCCCTAATTACCGCCTCGGAGCTGCAGCTAAACGTACGATGCCTGGAAAGTATAGTTTGCGTGTTACAGAGAGGAACATTTAATTTCTTGAGTCTTTATTGTTTTCATGTTGAAGACTTGTTCGTCGTCTAGCATTATACGGCCCATGCTCTCACGCACAAGCAAACACGAGCGTTTCACGGCTTTTATGTAGACTGGGCAACAATAACAAAACGTTTACTACATAGTTTGCGTGTTACAGAGAGGAACATTTAATTTCTTGAGTCTTTATTGTTTTCATGTTGAAGACTTGTTCGTCGTCTAGCATTATACGGCCCATACTCTCACGCACAAGCAAACACGAGCGTTTCACGGCTTTTATGTAGACTGGGCAACAATAACAAAACGTTTACTTCAGCAGTATTAAAAATAACTGTGTACGTGCTTTTCCAGTCTTTATGTGGTACGTAGAGGGCCAGCAGATTTTCTAACTTATACGTTTTGCCGAGAAACGTCTCTAGATTTTTTTTTTTTTTTTTTTGCGATCAAGTCATTTGAAATTGTATAGACCACAACAGACGAAAGAAAATCTGCTTCTGAATAACACTCGCTGTAGAAAACATTATGCCACTTTTCCTGTTTAGCATATACGCAAAGTTCTTTTTTTCCTGTTCCTTTTTTTTTTTTTAAGCGCTGGCGACAGATATCGCTGTTCCACCTTTTAAAGTACATTTCTGGAAACGGTCGAAATTATCTGCAAAAGCCGCTATGAACAGCTTGCTTCTTAAAAAGCTTAACTAATAAAATTTCGAGAACAGACTTTATGACATATCATGCTATTGCGAACTTGAAGCCAAGCAATAGTGAAGTCACGCAGTGCTGAACAGCATCGAAGATACGTGTATCTTAGGTGCTACGTTAGATACTCTTTGTGTATCTTGTACCTGTATCATGACTCCTCTGGCACGACGTGTATCAGTATCTGTATTTCCGATACACGAAAGAATGTATTGTGTAACTTACGATGCAAGATACTGCTATCGCAACATCATCATGCAAAAGTATAAACGTTGGCGGAACTTCGCTTCTCAAGCTGATACTGCTGCCACTAAACCACCTGAATACAACTAAAGGCAGTGACATTCTTTTGTCTTTCCGCCAGAGCCCTCCAGCGAGGGCAAACGATGAGTTCTGCGCGTCCCTATTGGTCGAGCAGAGTCACGTGGTGTCGCTCGCGCCGTCTCGACAAAAGCAAGCCCGCGAACGTCTGCGCGCAGCCGACCTTTTCCTTTGTTGATTTCTTTGTTTGTTTTTTGTTTTGTGTTTAGTTGTGTCGCTGCCATGACACTTGCTCGTAGCCACCGTACTGTGCTTGGTACACCAATGTGTGCGGTGTCTTTCGCAGAAATTCTGATGCTGCTATAGTGTCGTTATCGAAGTTTCTCTGGCGTGGTGCTTTGTTACGAAGTCTGAATAGAAGAATAGGGTCGCCTTGCGTCTACTGGCTTTCGCACATTGTTTCGGAATGAAAGTATTCGAGCAAGAAAGACAAAAGTTTTCAGATACTCACAGACATTTAAATCAAATGAAACTATGTTCGTCGGAGTTAAGAAATTTCCAAGCAAACATTTTTGGGCATACGCGTTTGCTGCTACATAATATAGATCTATAATAAGAAATTTGTGAATTTATCAAAGTATGTTAAGATAAAAATAGATGGTGCCGTATCGCATAGAATAGTTATGGTAGTATCTTGTATCAGTATATCAAGTACTTGTTGCCAGAGTGTCATGATACATTTGCAAGGTATCTTTGCCCAGCCCTGAAGTCACGTTTAATTAGCCAGTAATGTAAGGACTAGCACCACTTTCGAGATATAATGCTTTAGGTATATATATATATATATATATATATAAAAACGTTTATTTAAAAGGAAAAAAAAATGCAGAAAGCGAGTGGGTGGAGCCCCTAGTCCAGGGCCCCACTGGCTTGAGCGGTCCGCCGTGCCTGGTCGAGGAGCGCCAGTTGCATCTCCCGATCCTCGCTGGCGAGCCAAGTCTCCCACTGCTCCCTTCCGGAAAGTTTGCCGGCTATTTTTGGTGTATTAATTTTGGGTGGCCTGTTCTGGCAGTCCCACGTAATGTGGGCGAGAGTTGGCCGGCCTCCGCACCACGGACAGCGAACGCTGTACAGCGTTGGGTGAATGGCATTTTTCAAATAAAGGTTTGGAAATGTGTGCGTCTGTATTCGGCGCCAGTCATAAGAGTCCTGCCTGGATAGGTCAGGGTGTGGTGGACTGTACTTTCTTCGCTCGCGCCGCTGGTGCTCAAGGATGTCTCGTGGCAAAAAGGGGTTTTCGTCAGAGTGGTCGACCGCTCGGTTGACAAAAGCACGAGCTGCGCCGTCCGCTCTCTCATTGCCCTCGAGTCCTGCGTGACCCGGGCACCAGATGATCATGTGTTTCTGCATTAGGTTGGATCCTAATAGGTGAGTGGTGCTGTGTGGTAGCCTACCGGTGAGGAATAGTCTACATGCGACTTGGGAATCTGTAAGAGTTATCGACGATTGTCCCAGAGCGTCCTTAGTTTTAATAGCTAGCGCGATGGCTGAAGCTTCTGCGGTATTCGCTGATGCAACTCTAGCCGTGGCGCAAGTCACAAGCCCTTGATTTGCGGCCGCTCCTACCACTGCGAGGGCGTATTTGTAAGCACCAAATCGGGCGACATCTGTGTAGACTGTATCCGGGTTTCCACCGAATTGTTGCATTAACTTTCGAGCTCGAGCACTTCTACGTCCCCGGTGGTATTTTGGACTCATGTTCTTAGGGATTGGGGCTACTATGATCCTTTCACGAAGGACTCTGGGCAGAGATTCGAGTTCTTCTCCCGCATACGGTGGACGAGTAGGGTAACCCACGCGGCAAAGTAATTTTCTGCCAGAGGAGGTCAAGCTAAGCCGCTCCCGTTGAGATATGAGCGTCGCTGCCCGTAGCTCCTCGTAGTTATTGTGAATCCCGAGGGCCAGCAGGCGTTCAGTAGAGGTTCCCTGTGGTAGGCCGAGAGCCGCTTTGTACGACGTTCTAATCAACGCATCCAGGGCCTTTAGTTCTGTTTTCGTGGGGTCCTGGAAGGGGAGGCTATATGTGAGACGACTTAGCACAAAAGCCTGAACGAGCCGGATCGTCTCTGTTTCCTTGAAACCTTTTCGGTGATAAGTTACTCTACGGATCATACGGGAGATCTGTTTCCCCGTAGTCCTAAGGGTTTTAATGGTGTGGTCTACTCGTTTGTTGCTTTGCAGCCACAGTCCGAGGACTCGCATTTTCTGGACCTCCTTTATCTGGCTGTCTCCTAGAAAGAGGTTCACCGGCTCGTGAGTTTGACGGCCTCGACCTCGTATCCTGATAAATTCTGATTTATCGGGAGCGCAGCTCATTCCACTGCTGCGAGCGAAGGTTTCCACAACGGTCGCTGCTTCTTGCAGGATTTCTTCTTTTTGTCCTAACGAGCCGCTGGTTGCCCATAGGGTAATATCGTCTGCATATATCGCGTACCCTAGCCCAGGTATGACGTCGAGTGTTTTGGCTAAGCGTCTCATGCCGATATTGAAAAGAAGGGGGGAGAGTATCGCCCCTTGCGGTGTACCTCTATTGGGCATGGGAAAAGGGTCTGAGCGCGTAGTGCCAATGCCTATTGTCGCGATGCGAGAGGTCAAGAAAGAGCGGGCGTAATCATAGATTCTTTGTCCACAACCGATGTCACTTAGCTCAAATAAGATAAGTTCATGTGAAATAGTGTCGAATGCGCTTTTTAAATCAAGAGCCTGGACGAGATGTTCCGCACCAACCGCGGTGTTGCATAGAACTTCTTCGCGAAGTAGCAGGAAAACATCTTGTGTCGACAAATGTTGGCGAAAGCCGAATATGTTAGTGGGAAATAGGTTGCGGTCTTCAATGTAAGACGTGAGACGTGTGTGGATCACCTTCTCAAATAATTTGCCAAGACAGGAGGTTAGTAATATCGGCCTGAGATTTTGTAGATCATGAGGTTTTCCTGCTTTCGGAATAAGCACGATTTTGGCCTCCTTCCACTGTTGTGGAACTACGCCCCTCTCTCATATCTGTTCATTAAAATACCGGGTAAGCTGTTCTAGGTGCTCGTCGTTCAGGTTCCGGATCATAGCATTTGTGAGCTGATCTGGTCCTGGAGCAGTATTTCTCTTCGCAGCTTGCGTTGCCGCGAAGAGTTCTGCCTTAGTTATCGGAGCGTCTAGCACCGCGTTTTCTTGCCCTTGGTATGGCAAGGTGCATGGGGGAGTGATTACTGCTCCTACGTACTTCTCTTTAAGCTTAGTGAGGAGGGCCTGATCTGTTCCTGAAAATTCTCCGGCAAGTTTTTGAAGAGTGCAGGTATTGGCCGTTTTTGTTTTTCCTGGTTCCATTATGCTGCGAAGTATCGCCCATGTCTTGGAGGTGTGTAACGTTTTGCGAAGTGAGTCGCAAAAGGTCGCCCAACTTGCTGTCTCTAACTGTTGTGCGTAAGCGTTTGCCCGCTCTGATATTTCAGCAATTCTGTGGCGCAGTTTGCGATTAAGTCGCTGTTTTTTCCATCGTTTGGTTAGCCCCCTTCTGGCTTCCCACATATGTAGCAGATGGTTGTCAACTACCGGCGTTTCCGCTGTGAGCGCTAGCCGCTTAGATGTTGCTTTATGAGCGTCTCGTATGTGTGTTGCCCACTCTTCAGCGTTCTCAGGTGATATCTCCGGCATGGGGATTTTGCGATAATTTACCCAGTTCGTGATTACCACCTGTCCACAGGGTCGCCGAATTTTCGGGGAGCCTACCGACACACTGATAATGAAATGGTCACTGCCTAGATTCTCGCCTAGATTGGTCCAGAATACCTCGTTGACATTATTTGTGAATGTGAGATCTGGAAAGGTGTCTGCACTGACGCTGTTACCTAATCTTGTCGGGTTTTGAGGGAGAATGATGAGTTGGAGATCATATGCTTCGGTCGCTCGCTCGAGCTCCCGGCCTTTGGGGGTGTCTGTTCGGTAACCCCAGCTGGTGTGAGGAGCATTGAAGTCCCCAAGAAGTAGTAGTCTATCCTGGGTGCCGGAGTGACACATGACGTACCGAATGATGGCCTCAAAATCGGCCCTCCTTTCTTTAGGTGGGCTATACACGTTCGTGATTATGGTTTTTGCCTTGCTACGCTTCTGCGGTAGTATTGTTACAATTTGATGGTTGATGCTGCTAGTCGCCAGATAATCTATACTGATTGCTATGTCCTTGAGTACCATCGTCGCGACCTTAGGGTAGTCTGGGTGGGTTATCGTGTAGTAGCCAGTCAATCTAACCGGCTCGTTACCGATCTCCTGCAAACAAATAACATCAGGTTTGACTGGCACCGTGTTAATGTATTGTTGTAGAGCTGCCGCCCGTTTGTGGAAGGTGCGGCAGTTCCATTGCCAAATTTCGAGATATTCGTGATGTACTCGCGTTCTACTCGCCATGAATAGTGCTTTCGCTGTCCGAGGTCGGTATGGGTCGCGGACGGCGGTTAGATTGAGCGCTGGGGCTAATGCTGGCTCGCTTACGAGCCGCGCTCTTTGCACTGGCCACAGATTCATCGACGTAAGTTTTTAGGCTTTGAAATTCTGCGTACATCTGCTGCTGAAAATTTTGCATAGTTTGTAATTGATGCACAACTTGTTGAAGTGTAACCTCCACAGAATTCGGCGTCGTTATAACCTCGAGAGGCGTGCCTACTGCTTTAGTATGTGCTGTTTTGTTCGTTTCGCTACAGCGACTAGCTTTGAGGGAGGCCAACTCTCGCTTAATTTCTGCCAAGCTCTATTACCTTCACAGTTACCATGCTCCCAAATGCGTGAGATTAAGCAATTCTCGACGATCTTAACAGGACAGGCAATGCAGAGTTTAGCACTTTCCGGCGATGGAAGTCGCAAAAGAGGCGCTTGATGTGCATCTTATTGTAGATTTTTAAACGGCAATTAGTAAATGTTTTTAAATAGACACAACAACGTTTGATTTATCGAGCAACTGCGCACCGCCTCTTCAGGTAGCCCATCTGAACCGACCAAATTTCGCTATGTGGTTCATGAACTTTCACAAAAACGTGTTCTAAGAAAAACAACAAAAAATAAGCACCTAGCATAGTACAATATAATGGAAAGCTGAGCGAGCTCTCATAGCGCTAAATAACGCAACACAAAGGCGAAGAACGCAACGGTACAGAATCACGTGACGGGCTCCAGAATTACTGGTTTGGATAACATCTATAGGTGACGGCACATTGATAACACGTGCATTAGCTTGCGCGTCAGCTCAATCTTGTTAAGATATAACGATTGCATAGTATTTGAGCATTGTGTGAAGTGATAATTTGGGAGTCGGTGCTCTTCCCACCGCCTTCTTTGCCTTTTTGTTCCGTCTTTTAACGACGGTGAAGTTCACGATGCGACAGCAAATAGATTATGTTACATTACCGAAAGACAAGATCAAACCGTCGTAAACAAGGAATCTAGCGCGAAGCTAGAGCGGCAAAATGTATAGCAGTAGAAAGGAGCAAAAACTAAAATCCTAGGAAATACATTTTGCTCATCCTTGCCTTCTTTTGTCCTAAAGCTACACTGTGACTACTGTAAAGAACAAAAATTTTTGACAATATATTTTGTTCTGTCCATGCTTCGTTGAGCCAAGCCTATACACTGTTTCAAACCCTTTGCGTACACCCCAGTGTCTACGTGGTGGCTCGTTAGCCGTAATTAAGTCCGTAGAACCCAGCTACTTAAATTTAACGACCTGCAGTTCTTCTTTCTGTGCAGCACAATTTGAGGAAGTGATTACGAGTGGCAGTCACCGCTGCGGGGGACGTCAAAAGGGTCCCCGTTCAGCTTGCTCACGAAAGGGGGCATCTTGTGCCCGTTCCATTATGCTGAGTACTTTCCTGACGACTGATTGCGTTCCCTTTACCACCTGTGACCCAACCCTTAAATTACCAGCGCGAAACTACGTAGACGGAACACACAGATGAGACGCAGTCATCACCAGTAGCATTTCTTGCAGTTCAGCATAAAGCTCGGTCGCAGCATACTCACTGACGGGGGGAAGGAATGCAGAAACGCTTGCGCATTGAAGTTCGAGTCGGCATAAAAAATGCCTGGTGGTCCAAATTAAAGCTGCTCAATTCGCTACGGCGTCTCTTCGCCCGCGCCTTTGTGTTCATTTGTGATGTAAACCTATTCCGGGATGCATCATGGCCAGTCACACCAGAAGTTTGTGAAGGCGCTATTGAAGTTTCAACATTTCCCTGACCCATTAGAGATACTTTGGTACTTCCGTGCGTTGCCCATCGCTTCCATTTTTTTTTCCTGCCTTTACTCTCCCCTCAGTGTAAGGCAGCGAACCAGTAGCTCTTCTTCCATTTAAGTTCCCTGCATTTCCCATCCCATTATTTCTTTTTTAATTTCTCTGCAATTTCTCTGCAATTACTCAATCGCAGACGACGTGGAGAAAACGTCTGCTCACTGAAGTCTTTCAAGTGGCCCTCTAACCTGCATGGTTGCAGCGCACGAAGATGTTTGGGGCCGCTACGAGGCTTACGGCAGGGCTACTTTCCCATACTTCGAGGAATCCGGGGTCCTCTAAATAATGCGGCAGCGCGTGATATCTGGTTGTCTCATATGTATTGGTAGCTTTTCATGGGGCTCTTAGCTTAGTGTTCACACTGTACAATCTTTTCGACTACTTTCACCGTGGTATTACGTTTTAGACAATGCGTCGTTTACCTCGTCACAGTTGTTACAAGTATAGCAGCAGCGAATAGCGTACCAGGTGTTTAGAAGGGCACAAATTGCAGCTGGTCGCACGCTCATTATGTACTGCTTCATTCTCTCGGCCACCCAAGTGAGAGGCATTAAGCTCGTTTAGGGCAAAGCCACGCAGTGCAGCGTTACTGCACGCAGTGCAGGCGTACCTGGCACGCGAGGGACGCGCTTTGATCAAGGGCCTATTCAGTCACCTGGTTCACGAGCTTAAAACAGGCGTTGCATCTGCAAGCAGGGGAAAAATAACCTTGCCAGACTTGTTTTCAAAAGGTACATCCGTCTTGACTATATGACCGTCGTCTTTGGACGACGTGCGTTGTCAGCATAAGGAAAAGCAAACCCTTGCGACACCTTACATTTGCGAGAGCAGTTTCGAGAAGCTAACGTAGGCTGCGACATTTTCTACGTTCATGGCGTTTTACCATACCGTACCATACCATACCATACCATGGCGTTTGGATGGAAAATGTTAAGGGCAAGGACGTTGATAACCTGTAATCTACTAGACTAACATAACTGCTGTCAAGGAATGGGAAACGCCGTTTAGTATGGCAACTGATTACGTAGTGTGACGCGTTTAAAAAATTTGGAGCCATACGAAGGAGTCCACGGATGCGAGAATTCGGTGATTGGAGGTTGCTTGCAGGATTCTTCGTCCCGATGTTGGGCTGCTGAGCACGAGGTCTCGGGATCGAGTCCCGGCCACGGCGGCCGCATTTCGATGGGGGCGAAATGCGAAAACACCCGTGTGCTTAGATTTAGGTTCACGTTAAAGAACCCCAGATCGCCGGAACTTCCGGAGTCCTCCACTACGGCGTGCCTCATAATTAGAAAGTGGTTTTGGCACATAAAACCCCATAATTTAATTCTTTTTTTTTTAGCCTTCGTCCCGCAATGGACCTATGCTTCGCTCAAGTCGAGCACGCTTCAGCATATAGAAAAGTGGTGATACAATTGACGTACCCGCATATACACAGAGAAACAAACAATAAATAGCCATGTTTAAGCCCCCGAAACCGCACAGTGTGTTATGAGTGACGACGTAGTGTACGGCTATACGGTGGACTAATATTGTCCACCTAGTTCTTCGAACGTGCACGGAAAGCCGGCTGCACGAGCGTTGTTGCATTTCGCCTCCACAGCCGCGTTATCGAACCCGCGACCACGCCCTCAGCAACAGAACGCCGTATCAACGGAGCAACCATGGAGGTAAGCGCCCATAACTTCACAGGAGCCATTAAACTGTCGTGTTCCAACGGGGATAGTTTCAAACATTAGTGTTCAAAACCGTTTGGTTCTTCTTGCTGAGTAAAAATAAGAATGAAAAAATAAAGGCTGGGAGGGAACTACGTGGGGCTGTGAGGAGGGGGAACGGGTTGTTCTCTTCAGCACGAGAACGCGTATTAAACGACACGCGAATAACAACTCCTTCGCGTCTTTAATTAGCATAGGCGCTGAGAGCCGCGAGACTTCGAAGGCCACATTTTGTGATCGTCTCACGTGTAGCGCTTGCGGCACTTCTGCTCGAGTTATCTTGAACCATTTGGCAAGCAGGAAGTGAGGCCCAGTACCAAAAGAGAGAAAGAGAGAAAGAGAGAAGAAAACAAAAACTAGATCATGGAGGTTACTAGGCGCACGTAATCGTTATAAAGCCATTAAGGTAAGCTCAAAATTTGCCGTCCGATGCTGCCTCCCCAATAGCAACCTTCTATATGGTCTTCGTGAACATTTGCTCCGTTTTCATCTTTATGAGAATACATGTTGGAGAGAAAGGTGCGAACCCTTTATAACTGCGCCAGCAGGGTGAACCAGTATAGCATATTTGCAATGGCTGCTAATGGCCGGGTGTTGAACGCCGCGGCTTCGTATTATCAAGATCAAACCAGTCATTTCTATATTTATGATCGTAACATGTCAACTCCTGTACCGGGAGTGTCTGTAACTTTGTCGTTATGCGGCTCCGATGGCTTAATTTGTCTGCAGTATCTTTACGGCGATCGCTGTAAAGGGCCTTCTTCTGCCTTAGGACGATGCGTAACATTCGGGCACGTATTTGGTGCCAGTCGCAGGTTCAAGACGATCAGTCATCAAAATTACCAATAATTGGTATAATAACCCGTAAGTGCCTCTAGGTTTGTTTTGGCGAAAATTTTACCTCAGGTATCACGTCCGATGCAATCCACATATGTCCAAAGACGCAATCATACAGGATGCGTTTACTGTTAGTCTGCAAAGTTTCTGTTCTGTTATCTGCTTAAACAGTACAGACAGCGTGAATAAAGTAGTCTTCCTTCTGGAAAAACATGATACAACGTCGGACTATATCCACAAGGTCACGATCGCACGCATACTCCTTCCCTGTCAACGCTGACTAGCTCTTGTAGCGTTTGCCGCCTGCGGATAGCGTCAGTTTCTCGTGTTCGTGACAGCTCCCCGTTTGAGTCTCTGCGCTTGACTGGACAGTCGCCAGGATCGGCCTACATTCCCCGGCACTTTCCTCGTGGCAGTTAACGCTACATTCAAAGTGTGCAACGCCGCTCCGCTTTCATGATCGGCCCAAGTTGAACTGGTTGTTTTACCGTTTCATCGCGGGAGTGCAAATGTCATTGTCCTTTTAACATACACCACACGACAATGCCGTAGGTACGTACGATTTCCGAACACTTAGTCACTGACGATGCACAACAATCCCGTGTTTCGCTCATTTGCACTCCTCCAGGGCCTATATGTAGGCAACAACCCAACAATCGACATGTGGTACTCTCGGCGTCGAACTGCCCAAGTAGAAATGATGCCGTCGGCTTAAAACCATCATTGTCACCGTCATCATGTTGCTGTGATAACGCGCTCTCAAATCATAAAGATAGCTGTCCGTCATACACAAGCACGTTCGTCCACTTGGTAACGCTTTGCGTAATCCCAAACGACGCTGGACAGCCAGCTACTAGCACAATGCTTCGCATTACCTCGATTCCCACCATGCGGGTGATTGTCCATATTTAGAACGAAAGCTCTGCTCCTCGAGGTACTCGAGGTACGCAAAGGTCAATCTCGGCGCACATTTGACCTTCAGCCGCCGGCGCGCAAGTGTGAAGGTGTGACGTCAAGCCAAGTGACCCGCTGCGGAGACGCGTCGCCGCTGCGTACCACCACGTGAATAGGCGAGGGTTTAAAGGGTTAAGTATAGCCCGACGTAGTGTGAGCGCGCTCACACGTTACGTCACGTTGGCAAGAACAACTGCGATTGTTCGACCGATGGTTCAACGCAGTGGCGCAGCCAACGCAACCGGACGCTGCCAACGCGCTCCGAAGCGCCCGCCTCGAGCGACGCTCGCCTCCGCGCCGATAACGTCGGACTGTAAACGCGCCTTAACAGCTGCTTCGACGGCACTCGGTCGCTCACTGTTGCAGTGGACGAAGCACGCGCGGGTGCGAGCGCGT
Source organism: Dermacentor andersoni (assembly GCF_023375885.2). NCBI lineage: Eukaryota > Metazoa > Arthropoda > Arachnida > Ixodida > Ixodidae > Dermacentor > Dermacentor andersoni. Next base: position 78,704,640 of record NC_092821.1, on the reverse strand, counting down.
CAAGTCTTGGCCGCAAGCGCCAGGCTGAGTCCAAGCAACCTGCCGATCGTCGAGACTAAGCACTGAAAAACCGTGTCTAACCGTGCTTAAGAGAGCTTTCGCTCGAATAACTGTGTTCAGGCCACGTTGAACCCCGGCCACTTCTTTCTTAAGAATGTGCCGCAGCTGTTTCCACTTGATAAGGGTACCTAATTGCCGGTTTGATCGCCGTCCGCGCGTGAATGTTGCACCAATGCGCTGCCAGTGAAACCGAAGGTAGGATCGCCTTACTAACAGCGCTCCATTTAAAAGCCACCGTGCATGCTATAATTAGTTTGCAAATTTCGATAGCATATCGAATTAGAATTACAAGTGACCGTATAGGATACAGAGACTTAGCCTTGAAATTTCTTATTTCTTTTTTTTTATTATTTATTGTTAAGCTAACGTCTCTCAATGCGTACTCAATATTTGCTGTATGAGAGAGAGAGAGAAAATGATAAATGAAAGGTAGGGAGGTTAACCAGGACTGAGCCCGGTTGGCTACCCTACACTGGGGAAAGGGAAAGGGGCTGTATGAAGTTTTGGTATACTGAAGGACGCAAAGCACGCTGACATTGAACTGGCAGTAACTTTCCTGCTAGAGCAATTTTGCAGACACTCAAAGTGGGCCCTGGCATCGCCGGCTCTAAAGTGCCGACATAGGCTGAGTACGCTTCCTCTGCGGCCGCCGCTGTCATGGTGTGAAAGCCTGTTTTCCCGTGCAGGTGACTGCGCGGCTGATTCGGAACTCGAACGTCCAACGACACGGAATATACAAAGGGTCACATGACCGGTGACACAAAATGTCCAACAAGATGAAATGTCCACCATTGGGTATTCAGGCCTGCTGGGCGTTCAAGCTGCAAGCGTGCGTGGCGTTGGCCGCAGCGGCCCAGCTGCACGGCGATGCAGCCAGGGGGTTTTCCTTAAAAGCCTGTTTCACATGCAAGCGACTGCGCGGCGGAGGCCAGCGGGGAAACAAGTGGCTTTCCATTCTCATCCGGCGGTCGACGCCAGCCGAACGCGCGAATTCCGACGTGGAAACTGGTGCCTATCTGGCACGCGCGCTGTCCCTGGGTGCGACCCAAGAGAGGTGATTCTGGGATGCAAATGTTCGCTCCGCTTGCTCTGCAGGCCGCCGCAGTTCCAGAGGAGGTGATGAAGGGCTGGACCGACACCGGCAGTGCATGTACTGCACACAACTAGCGACGCTGTGGAGGAAGTTTCTTCCAGTTCTGTCGTTTGTACGTTGGGCGCGCGACCTGTCCTCGGCTTATTCGCCGTCTTGTGTCTGTCAGTGCGGCTCCAGCGAGGGCCTCGTGTATCAACAGCTCCGCCTGTGTACGTAGGCCTTCTGGTAAAAGGGCAGGGTTTGGAGGCATAAGCCGTCGAAGCATGCATCGGCGTGCTTGTCGGGCGGCAGCGTGCATTTCAACAGGGTCTCGCTCATGCGGTGTGATAGGGACAGAGGCCCTCGGACTGGAGCGGTCATCCTCGCAAGCGCTCGCCAGCGCATAAGTGGCCTCAGTACCGATGCCACCAGCCTGCACTAGGACCCAGTTCACTGGCACCTCAATGCATTTGTCCAGCAGCGCCGAGCAAAAGCTCTTGATTAGATCTTGATTAGGTGGCAATGCTTGCCCTCACGAGGTGTCTCCGTTAGCCGCGTGAGCGCTACTCTGCAGTCCACGAAGATGGCTACGCGAGTCTGTTTGCCCCTTCTAATGAAGGACTGTCGTATATGAGTCAGCGCTAAGTGAATGGATTGGCGTTAGAGAGGTTTCAATGAAGAGAGAAAAGATTAAGGAGACAGACAATATGATAGACTGATAAATATCTGTAGATTACTTGGTTACCATTTGACGGCTTTGCTCGAAGGCACAGATTTGAATGTACTGACGGAAATAAACTTATATTTAATGCGAACCGTTATTTGCCTCGTTGCAGTCACGTTGCGGCAGGCTGGTACTTGGATATCTCCTGTCTCGCCACACTTCAGACCTTCGTAATAAAAACCAATCCTCGACCGACAGTGCAACCTAGCCTCTGCCTTCAAGCACAGCTCCTGCCTAATGCTCTGACCGCTAGGCCACGATTGCACGCAAACTCCTCTCCTGCCAGAGCCGACAAGCGCTTGGAGGCGTTTGGCGCGTGCATCACGGAAGCCCGAGCTTTGAAACGCTCTTTTAGGCTGCAAAATCTCCGGGATTGACCCACCTTCGCCCATACGTTCATTGTAGGAGCTAACACTACGTAGAAATTGTGCGCCGCCGTGATCTCGCCTTTATGAGCGGCCCAAATCGAATGGAATTTAAGGTTGCATCGCCAACAGTGCCAATTCCGTCGTCCTTTCACCGTGCACCATATGGCACAGCCATAGGTATACGAGGTCTGTTAGAACAGTACCTGACCTTCGGCCAAAGAAAAAAAACTGGCATAACTGGAGTGTTGGAAACCTAATCACCCTCAAAGTAATCTCCTTGGGACTTCACACACTTCTCCCAGCGGTGCTTCACGATCGACTGTAAGAACGCCGCCCCCTACCGCTCTGTAGTGTACGCGGTTTGGTTGGACTCGTCTCTGTTTCTTTCTGTCTCCCCCTTCCGCTCTCTTTCTCTTTTTATCCCCCCGTCACCCTTCCCCCGTGCAGGGTAGCCAACCGGAACTACCTCTGGTTAACCTCCCTACCTTTCTATGCATCCTTCTTCCTCTCTCTCTATATATATCCCTCTCTCTCTATTTCTCTCTCTCGCTCTCTCCCAGTGGTGCTGCCATTGTTGGGAACATTCCAAGAAGGCCTCTTTCGGAATGGAGTTTAGCTCAGCTGTCGTTGCAGCCATAATGTCCTCTCTTGTCTGAAATCGCGCTGCTTTCAATGGCCTCTTGATTTTTGGAAACAGACAGAAGTCGCAGGGGGGCCATATCAGTAGAGTAAGGAGCCTGTTGAACTACAGAAGTGTGGTTTTCCGCCAGAAAGTTTGAATGAAGTGCGATGAATGTGCAGGAGCATTGTCGCGATGGATGCGCCAATTTCCTGTTGACCACAACTCCGGGCTCTTGCGGCGCACTGGATCACGTAGCCGACGGAAGACATCCCTGTAGTACTCTTTTGTGATTGTTTGACCCTGTGGTGCGTACTCGTGGTGTACCACACCGTGGCAGTCAAAGAAAGCAGTCAGCATCACTTTGACGTTGCTGCGCACTTGGTGGGCCTACTTTGGTCTTGGAGACGTGGAATGCTTCCACTGTGACGACTGGTATTTGGTTTCCGGGTCATACCCGTACACCCAACACTCGTCACCAGTGATTATGGTGTTCATGTAGTCGGGGTCACTGTTTGTGGAATCCAGCATGCCCTGTGAGACTTAAACACGAAGTTGCTTTTGCTCCACCGTGAACAGCTTCGGCACGAAATTCAGCGCAACTCTCTTCATGGCCAAATCTTCGGTCATAATGGAATGTGCAGCAAAACTGCTGATGCCCACCTCCTCCGCAACTTCTAGGATAGTCACGCGACGGTCCCGCATCACCACAGCGTTCACTTTGGCAATGGCCTGGTCATCTCGGCATGTTCATGAACCACCAGAGTGTTGCTCGTTCTCCACCGATGTGCTGCCGTCTTTAAACCGGTTGTACCACTGCTTAATCTTTGTGCTGCTCATAGCATAGTCACCGAAAGCCGTCTGAATCTTCCGAATGGTTTCCACTTGGCTGTCGCCCAGTTTCTGGCAAAATTTGATGCAGTGGTGCTGCTCCAGTCGCTCCGCCATTTTCCTTGCAATAAAAAACTGACGAGAGCAGTGCGCACTACCTCACTCAAACGCTGCGCCCCAGCGACTGACGCTATCGGCAGGCGTGAAAAAATTCGCGCATGCGCACGAAGGTTCAAGGTCGGCTGATGCAAGCGCGCTTGTTTCATATCCATCAGGTTTTCGCAAAAAAAAGAAAAATAAGGTCGGATACTTTTCTAACAGACCTCGTACGTACGATTTCGTAACACGTTGTCACTGATGAAGTCGCAATCAGTGTTTCACTTACTTACGCTCGTCCAGTGCCTATGTAGAGCAAACAGTCGGCATATCGTTAGTTCGGGACGAATGTTATGGCAGCAAAAAAAAAAAAATGCTTTACGTCAGACGACTGACGTCACCGAAGTCTTGCTGCAGTCGTCACCCACACTCTCGCCCCCCCCCCCCCCCCCCCAGGCTAAACTCTTCGTCCTAAACAAACACGTTGGTACCGCTGGTAACCTTTTGCGTGTTCCTAAACGATTCTGGGTCGCCAACTAACAGCAAAATGCTTCGCCTAACTTGATTCCAACAGTGCGTGGGATCTGCTTATTAACGCGAAAGCCTTAGATGGCTCACGGGTCGAAAAATTGACTGTCCGGAAAATTCAGTGGCACGAAGATTGGGGGTCGAACCGTCCACCTATGGTTGGAGTGTAACCCATGATCTTGGGTATTAATTAAGGCGAAGTTAATTAAGGTTCCATTAATTAAGAATGAGTTAATTCAGACACTCCAACCGACGACCTTTGGAGGCAGAAAAGAAGTTGATAGGAAGTAACAGCGCAATCTAATGAGATTGTAGAAGTAATTCAATGAAGGTCGCGTGAGCGCGCATGGTTTCGCCTTCACCCTCTTCAGCGCATGCTAAAGTGATTGTCAACTTTACTCTCTATACGTGAGGCCCAAGGTGTGGCGAGACAGGAAATATACCTACCAACCTGCGGGCATCTAAATCCCTGTAATTAACCCGAGGGTGCTTGAGATTAAAATTGTGCTGAATAATCCGACGATGATTGGTAATGTGAGCGAATGAGCTAATCGTGCACTACTTCTAATGCTCATTCATGTTTGTGGTGCATACTTCGTGTCTCCATTATGTAATTCCTCACTACTGTAATGCCCGTTTAAACGAAATGTAAGGTATTCTAGAAATAAATAAATAAATAAATAAATAAATAAATAAATAAATAAATAAATAAATAAATAAATAAATAAATATACCGGCGCAAGCAGCAGGCTGTTTGTGCTGATAGAGTAATCATGCAGTTGAAGTCGTATATTTGCCGCAGGCAACATAACCTGGCAGCATTTGTTCATTTTGACGTTTAATTCGCCGTTCCTCTGCATACAGCCCGGTGTTGTGTGTCCGCGGCTCTTCAGCTGGAATGCGTGTGTGTGCGAGGACAGTGGGGGCTCACGCCATCTGCGAGACACTAAAAACACGGTCCTGCGCACAGGCAGGCAGATAGAATGATAGAGTTGGACCCGGCTGCCACGTGGCCCCGCCGCCTTTGCAGCCAAACACGGCAGCCGTCTCGGGTGGCCTCCCAGTCGTCTACGCGCGGGAACGCAAATGCGCTTCCGATGGTATATATAGGACAGCACGACGGCGATGGCGCGAACGTTCATCGAATGTTTGTGTAACCGCATTCTCAGTAGAATACGTGCACAACAAGAGCAGGTTCCTTGGTGCTGGAGTACCTGGAGCACTTGTGTCTCGTCCTTGGCACTTTGTGGTTGCATGTGTTTGCGCTGTTACAATCTTTATGTCAGTTACCTGAACGATTCCTCGTAATGTTCAAATCGCTGTTGGAGGCACGCTGTATCGCAGAGGGCTGCGAAATACTTTTTTTTTATTTTACATGGTGACGCTCTGTAATGAGCAGCCAATGTAAGTACATGAGCTTGCCGCCTCCGTTGGTATGCTGCTGCCGTGGCCGGCGCTAAATAATAACGAATTCGGGGATTTTACTTGCCACAACCCGCGATATTATTATGAGGCACGCCTTAGTGGGATGTGTGTGACAACATTATTTTGAATCCGGCGATTGTGAGGCCCGGGAGCGACTGGGAGGCCCGGGAGATTGGGAGGCCCGGGAGTGGGAGCTGCTGCTCCCGTGCGGCTTCCTTGGCTCGCTGGACGGCCAAAAGTTGGTCTTGGAGTTCTGAGCTGACCAGCGTGGCCGACCACCGCGCCCGTTGATTTTCCGGGGAGACTGCCATGTTATCTTGGTATATTTCCCATCCCCACAACATGTGTTGAAGGGTGGCTCTAACAGACTTGCATAGCTTGCACATATCGCTCTCGTATATATCGGGGTAGAAGGTTTTTAGTTGCACGGGACTGGAGGGAGGGGGGGACTCCAGAATATTTTTTCACCACCTGGAGTTTTTTCCAACTGCACCCAATGCTCTTTAAAGTGGAGTTTTTTTTTTTTTTTTTGGGGGGGGGGGGATTTCGCCCCCTCAATATCCGGCCACCGCAGTCGGATATTGAGGGGGCCAAATTTTAAGGGGGCCAAACGTCATAGCCACCACGCCACTATGGCGTGTGTGCCCGCCTATTGAACCCGTGAGTTCATGCTCTGTAGCGCGGTGCCTGAGCGACTGAGCTATACAGCGGTGGTTCCGGGATTCTCTGGACGAACGGCAGCTATACAGCTAGCACTTGATAATTTTGGTACATACTTATGAAAATATTATTTGCGCTCATTCGCGGCACACCCCAAACACGCGCATTCACGCACACGCGCACAAGTAAAAAGTTACAAAAGTTTTGCTTAATTACCGCACGGAATTAGAACGTACCGGCGCTAAAATAGAACGCGGCGCAATTTTCCCGCATTTGTGTCTTGCTTTAAGTGTCGGTCAAAAGTTTCCAAAGACACAGCAGTTTCAATCTGGCAGCCCCAGCCTTCTTGTTTAATTGTCGTGGTTTTCAATTTCGCACTAGCAGCAAAGCCGCCAAGCGGCCCAAATAGCCAGCCGCTTCACGTGCTTCCTACAAAGCTTCGGCCGCGATCACTCACTCCGCCGTGAGTCTGTAGCCTAATATCCGGCCCTGGGTTTGGAGAAATGGCTTAACTCAGTTTATCAATTTACTGCGCTCATTGACAAGCTCACATGCTCTTAGGATGGCTCAAAAATGAGTCGAAAGAGCAACACAGAAGCTGTGCGTATACCAGCTTCTTTTCTTGTCGTTTTCTGTTCAATCCCACAACCTCGATTACGATAAACATGGCTCCAGCAGCACTAAAATAAAGGAAGAGGGTTAAGAAGAACAGAAATGTTGTTTCTACGCTCAAGAATTAAAACAGACTACGATAGCTCGCAGTAATGGCAGGGAATGGCACGGATATGCACCGCTCTACGCGCATACAGGCAATTAGCCATCGGTGAAGGACGTCGCTGGTATTTAATAATGAAGCGGCGGCCTGTGAAATCCTAATCAACGCGCCTCTCCCCACGTAACGAAGGCGGCGCCAACCCACCAGTTCTCTTGCCCTCTAAACCCACACCTTCTCTCGCGGAGGCAATCAGCACGAGAGTGTCTAAAAGCTTCTGCGAACGACAGCCTGACGGAAGAAACAAAAGGATAAGAAAGGTGGAAAGCAGCGTCGAAGCAAAATTACTTAACTATCGTCCGAACAGCCGCAAAAGAACGCGTAATGTGACAGGCGAAGAACGAAAAAGAAGACCTATATATGCTTGAAGCTACAACGAACGAACGGCTTATAATGAGAAACGGCTTATCTGCACCCAAAACGAATTACGCAGCGTATAAAAGGGTGCACCGAAGGCGTTATTCGCTATTCATTTTCCGCCTCCAGACTTAATCCCGCTTTTCTCCCACACCCTCTTCGGTCGCGCCTGAAGCCCTCGTTTTACACGGCCGCTTGCCTTCTCGAAACTCGCCTAATCAGCGGGGGGGCTCCGCAAAATTGAGGCTGTTTTCGTGCCGCAAATTGTTTCCAGGGGCCGCGACGGCGCTCGTATTAATTAATCTGCATAGCAGCGTCACCTCGCGAGCGGTCAGTTCGCTCTTCTGCGTCGAACCGCCCAAGGTGTCAAGAGGCAAGATGAAGACGCTAAGGTGTGCCTTATCGGAGCATTAGCGAAGGAAGTAACGCGTTAGTGCCTAGGGAGCAAATGAAATGTCCTCTGGCACGCCTTATAGCGATCGCCTCGAAGGAAATCGCAAAAGCCAACCGCTTCAAGAAAAGAAAGGTAGAGTAAAAAAAAAAGAAAGAAAGAATGGAAATCGCGGAAACGCGTTACGAAATAAATGTGCCTTTGCCTAATGGCCGAGCATAAAACTAAGTAACACGGTCTTAATGGACGCAGTTCGGGCGTGAGCGGTTGTCGCCTGCGTCCAGCGGCATTTCAATCCCATTTCTTAATCAAGAGCTCGCCGGTACCAGCGCGAAAAACCGCTCCGAGCAAACTGGCTGGATCCCAGCTACCTACAAACACACCTCCTTTCTCCTCCTCCTACTCCTCCTCTCCCTCGGACCCCAACTTCACCGCCGCGCAGCGCCCGGTGTTCGAAACTAACGACCACGGGGTTCTAGCCAAGCAAGAAGGGAAACTGGAACCCCGTTGTAACCCGTGATTGGTCCTTTGCTAGCGGAGGCTGACCAATGAGGCCAGCTCGTGCATTAGCGCGTCATTCTTTTCTTTTTCTGTCTTTGCCACTGCTTTCCCGTGCTTAGACTCTTTTCGTCTGCTCGTATAGTATATGTATTTCTTTTTTCTTCTTTCCTTTTCGCATTTCTATTTCGCGTCGTTTGTTACGAAGCGCCCAACTTCTGTTACGTCGTCTGTATCTTTGCTAGAGGGGTGCCCTCTTGTGAGTTCCCAAGCGAGCAGTTATGAGCCTCAAACTCCAGACTTGTACTCTTTCTTTCCCTCACTCGCTACTCCCTTCTTTTCCTCGTCGTAGCACCTTTAGTGAGCTCTATATCGCGCCCATTCCGCGGCTCATTCCGGACGTGTTAAAGGGCTATCTCTCAGCGGCCGATATAGGAATTTTGTTATTTAGTGCTCGCAACCACTGACTGTTCGAGCCGTAATAAATTTTTGCCCTCCCCTCTCGATTATGGCGGCCCTTATGGGAAACTCCTATCGCAGAGAAGGGTTTTCTCGTTGATTTTTCTCTCTACTTTTGCTCTTTCTTTTTTTCATGTACGTACGCCATTTTACAAACAACTCTTGCAACCGACCTCCTTCGGGCACGTCTGGGAACGGCGAGCCGGCAGTCACCATATTTCTTAAGTTATATGGAATGAAATGGTGGTTACGTTTGAGCGTTGTACATAAGCTTTAACTCTCCTGCAAGTTACTTGTGGTTACACGTGTTGTAGCATGCTAAAATAATTTTTTTTTCATTGTTGGTGCAGTAATGTATTCAATTTCTCATTTTAATATGACCGCTCGTGTAAACATTCACTCCCTGCATTGGTCGCAGCACTTTCAAGGACGCTGAATTTTTACTAAGATACATGGTAAATACCAAAAAAATTTCCCAATAATATTGGCCTATACATGAACCCCATTACGTAACGTTAAACTTCGTTGTGTTACATTTCTAAGCACGCACAAGAAATAACCTATGACTGTGACTAGTTAAGTTCGCCATATTTGATAGCTCGTATTTGAAGTCCCAGCTACTATAATGATGGGCTGCATTATGACACCGAATTTGCCGCCTAAGTCACCCATAACTATGACTCGCTAGATTCGCCATAGCTTCTCAGCATACACATGAACGCAACGACTCATTTTAATCTCCAGCTTTTCTACACAGTTTCTATCTTCTTGTTCCCATCTTAATGTTCAAGTTAACGCGCAAACAATTAAGGAAAATTAAAAAGCAATATTCATCTTTTTTGAGATTAGATATTAAAGCCACTATCTATTTTTATTGTCAAACTTTGTCGTAAATCTCAGCAGCGAGAGCCTACTGCCGTATAAACCGATATATAAGTAGATAACTTTCCTGAAAATGGCAGGCCAATCTCACCTTTTGTCTTATATAGGGGTCTTTAGCAGAATGCGAATCGTAGTCTGGCAACCTAGCGGTTTGGCGTGTTGACGTTCGCATAAGTAAAGCCGTATTCATATCGAAATCTCATAGCTGGCATTTTGTTTTTTCTTTCGCTGTGTCGTCTTGTCCCAGATTTTTTTATTCACCCCGCGTGTGATTTTTTTTTTCCTTTTTGTTCGTGAGTCGTGAGCAGCGGCCCAACGATACATTCTTCAATGGCGTTCAAGGCAAAATTTATAAGTTTCCCTGAAGCGAACTGCCAAGACCTCCTTGCGTATAGCAACGTGACCACTAAGAGCCATTGTGGCGTCTCTGAAAAAAAGTATGGTAGCTGACTCGAATGTTTGACTTAAGTGTCTCTTAGTGGCACTCGCGCCTCGGCATTGGTGTTCTTTAGGTCAAGCGAGCGAACGTCTTTCCCCTGGAACGATGTGCGGGCGAGGAGAGAGGGACGGCGAGGCGGAAGCACAGCGCGGGCCAACTAGAGGGGTGCAGCCCCCTAGGGAACGGCGCACGAAGCACACCTTGCGCGCCCTCTCCGGTGCTGACGTCAGAGCATGTAACGAGCGCGCGTGCGCAGCTGTTGCGAGCAAGCGAGCGAGCGAGCAGGTGAGCGCCGCCAGAGGAGAAGCGATAGAGGAGGGAGTGACGTCACATCCGCTCTGCTATGCAGATGTTGAGCCTATGCCAGGCACCTGTTTTCCGTTAATTAGACGGTTAAATATCATGCCACCTTCTTGTGTGTGACGTCATTACTTCCGCTTTCTACTTCCGGGTTTCCAGGAATTTCGCCAAAGTCGTGCTCACGTGGCGGGTGTCTAAAGCCTACGATTCTGTGCTTTGGTGTGCGACAAACAGTGATTTCTATTTAATTATAATTATTACAGATATTTCAGTAACTCAACTCGGAACTAAGATTATGCTCTGATATCATATCTATATTCACACCCATGAATTTCGTACTGTGCCATTTCTGTATATTTCTTTCTGATTTATTCTGAATTTCCTCCCCGGTCTTCTTGGGAGGTGAACCGGAAGTGCTGAGCAAGACACAAGAGTGTAACTCTATACTCGGGCCACTAAAAACCGTGCGACATTAGACACCACATGGCACATAAAAGAAATACTGCTGGTGTGCAATCCACGTAAAACATAATTTCGCGGGCGTTGGGCAGTGAACCATCAGCTGTAGGACGCACCTGCGGACTTCGTGCGGGTGTTTCACATGCCCTAGCTATACCGCTGACAGCGCTGCTGTAAAGATCAACGCGTTTAGCTGAATTGTTGTTGTTCTTTTTCTTTTCTTCTCTCTCTCTCTCTATTTCTTTCACTCGAAGGCATGGCTCAACCTAATTTCCTACACTACATGTATTCCTATTTATACGGTAAATTCGCCAATGTATCACCCACGACAAAAAGGCGGCTGGATATATTTGTGCACAAATGATACGTTAGAGCAATATCAAATTCAGCTTTCTAAGTTCACGAAATTGCGGAGCCTATGAACCCCCACATCCTCTCGTTCTCCATTTTCTTTTTTTTTCCAAGTCGCCTTATATCTCTCAGAATGAACAGCCCTCTCAATTCATGAAATTTCAGTGTCTACAAATAAACCGTGCCACATTCTGCCTGTTCCAACTTATGTAAAAAAACGAAGCTTATGCAGATAATACCATATAAGTTCGACAAGTTTCTTCGCCTAATCATGAATGGTAACATTTTTTTTTTTTTCACACCTGAATTTTATCCCGAAACTGCGGAAAGGCAACACCGTACTATATCCACCAAGGAAGGTTTATAATTGTATTGAATTTTTATAGCGTCTTTCGTATCCGCCGAATTGCTACGCCGAAGAAACGCTATAGCGAGCAAGAGGGAAACGGGAACTTCGTTATGTGCCGTCGTCTGGGGCTCCTAGCACTCATAGAACGAAACTGCGCTGCCTGGTGCTCGGGGAGCAGATAGGCGCTGCATTCTGTTCCTCTAACGCCATCATGCCCTTTGTTTCTTACCCGGAATGCTTCTAACCATTTTCTTTTCTTTCTTTCTCTCTTTCCCCTCTCCTTATCACCCTTTCAGTCGTCGGTTTTATCACTTTCGTGATTTAGGAGCGGCCGTTTGGCCGCCGCGGTCGGCACGCCATTGCAGCTCGCCACCTACGGGCCACCATTTTCTGTCTCTTCTCTCTCTCTCTCTCTCTCTCTCTCTCTCTCTCTCTCTCTCTCTCTCTTCCTCTCTCGCTCTCTGCCTCTCTCTGTTTTTTTTTCTCCTCCGCTTTCGCTCCCCTTCGTCCGTCGCCGCGATAGCAAATTATTTATGGAGCGGTCGCTTAATTTGCGCCCTGCGCTGATATATAGTTTTGCCGAGACCTTCGTGTTACACCCTCCCCCCCCCTCACACCTCTTTTGCCGCGCGCCTCGTCATCTTGTAACGTTATTAGTTTGCTGGAGATGGGCCAGATTACTTCCGCCGCATTAGCCGTAGCTGTGCCCCGCTGTGTCTGCTCCCATTTTGTAGCACTATATAGTGCTTTTCGCGAAGAACGCTGTAAAAACGGGTATGAAAGAAACATAAATAAACGCGGCTCTCGGTTGAAAAGGACAATTTTGCGCGGGGTTGCAATAATTGCGGTTTCGATACCCCGAGGGAAAAGTGAAATGCGCTGTTCCTGTTAGTGTATTGGTTGTAATGGCAGATATATTCGTTAGCGCGAGTGAGATTAGACCCGAGCGCGAGTTCCCGTCCGTGTGTGAATGCATTCGCATTTGACCTGCTAGCTTCGGGAGAGTAGTTTTCCGGAGCACCCGCAGAGCAAGCGATAACGACGCGGTCGCCCCTTTAACCTGGCTTCACATTTCGCAGATACGCGATGCTGCATTTGATGTTGAAGAAAGAGAACCACTGCAGTGCTGTTAATTCCTTTTGACTGCTTCTTCTGTCGTTATCGTCGTCACCTTCATCATCATTAGCAGCAGCAAATTTGCCTGCAAATTTTCTAATTTTGTGGGATAACGAAACTGCCCACCAAGGGCGAAGAAGACTTCGATTGCTGGATAATAATTTATGCTCTCTCACTACACCATTTATTTCCCTGCCGTAGTCGACATGCGCATCTCCACGTTCGGCATGCATACAGTAACCTAAGTACTAGCCCGGTTATCTGCACTAGCATTAAATGGCCTGCCCAGTTCATTTATCCTAATCGCTACTGTAATGTCGGCTCCAGCTGCTTGCTCTATACACCACAACGCCGTCTTCCTGTCTCTTAACCTTACGCCTGCGGCTCTTCTTCGTGCCAACGCTGGTTGCGTCACTGCTTTTGTCCCTGCAAGTTTCAGCTCAATAAATTAGTACTAACTTAACTCACTTATGATACTTTTTTTTTCGTTTCAACGATAGGTCTTGAGAGTGCTTGCCAGAAGTGCTTCGATACTTTTTTTTTTATTATTCTACAGAGTTTCGTCTCATAACGTAAGCTCCCTCCGGGCACTTAAGCGCGCAGACTAATTTGCTCTTGCTCATTTTCTAGACACGAACCATCAATAATAAAACATTGTTTCTTTTCAAGGCTATTGAACATTACCACTTTTTCAAGCGAAACTTGTATTGCCTCACTCGTGTCGGCGTTGGTGTTGGTGTTGCCGTACGAGAAAACACAAGCCTGTGAGAAAATAACAATAGCTTGTCGGGCTGCAAGACCTCCACGCTAACCGATTCAACCACTGTCCGTTCATCATACGCGCCCTTTAAAGCGGGGTTTTATATGCAGAAAGTAGTACACACAGCGCAAGACGCGAGCCAATCACAGGCGTCACCTCCCTCCGGAGGAGGAGGGAAAGGGTGTGATGCGTGTTCGTTCGCCTCGCGCCCGCCGTTTCCCACCAGTTCAGGCCTCGCCGTCAGATGAGGAGGCCGCGTTTGGTTTGTTCTTCCGAAGAGCAGCGTGCGTTGAAGGAACGGCAGCGGGAGTGGGCCGCGCGTTCGACCGAAGAACAGCGGCGTTTGACGAACGCCGTCGGGAACTTGCTCGAGAAAGGGCTCGTCGTCGACGTGCAGACCTCGCCGTGAGAAAGCGCGAAGCCGAGGCGTTACGACAACAAAGAGCCGCGGATCTTGAGCTTCGCTTAACTCCTCTTCACAGTAGTGGAAGGGCGGTCAATTTATTATCAATATCTTACTTCAATTAATAATAAACTTCAAGTACCTCCTTGTAGCGGCTCCAGGTGGCGTTTGGGCCAGGATTCCACCGAGCCCACTCACGAGTACGTCTGGTTGTAGGAATGAAGGAAAAAGTGTTATTTTAATTTAGTCATACTGGCTCCAGATACGGAAGGCCACTCCATGCAGGAGCATTTCAAACGTCTGAGTTCACATCACATCTATTTACTTTCAGTTACTGAACGTTTATTCTTCCACCATTAACTGTGTTGGAACAAGAAAAGAGAACGCTATTTCACCGGGAAGAATGAGGAGTTAGGAAAATGGAGTAGAATACTAGATAAGCAGTCAGCCTGTCCAATAAGAATTGTCAGTACTAACAATGTTTTGAAAGTGTAAACTCGCGATCGATCGCGCCGTTCCGCCAATTACAGAGCATCGCTTCTTTCTCATTCTCCGTGAGAGTGTTCTCGATCTGTTCAGAGCATGACAGCCGTCTATACGTCCTTTGTGTTGAAGCTGTCATTCGATATGCTCGCTGTTCCTTTGCCATTTCAATAAACGTTAGTGTCCATTTCAGCCAAAGAGTGGTACTTTCCTATAGGCTCGCTGCAATCGAAGAAAACGGCCCAGTGCTCCCAAATTCCTTATATTAGCTCGAACAATTGGGCTGACTTCTGTATTTGTAGCAGAGTAATATGTGCTGCAACTGGTTGTCTCGCTCGCTTTTCGTAAGTTATCCATTTCGCATGCGGACGACGTTTACCCTAGTTTTGCAAAGTCAGAGGAAACGCGCTCCACAGTGGGAAGCTGTTGTTATGACAGCGCCATGAATTTGAATTAAGAATGCGATGAGCAGTTACTCTTCGAAGACTCATCGGCAGTGTTACCTTGAGCTACAGAAGTTCGAAGACAAGGGGTAACATTGAGTCACAACGTATCCTTGAGTACGACGTGCGCTGCCGCGGCAACTATGCGAGACGTCACGCGGGTGTTCGCCAGCGAAGCTGTACGGTTCGTCGAGGTCCCGGCCGTGACTTGTTTGTCTTCGCTTATCATTTACGGGCTCGTGCCACTTGAGAGCTCTATAGTCCGGCCTCACCTCCTGTCGCTGGACGCAGCAGGTAAACCGCATGTCACGGATGCAGCGACACCCTGAGTGTTTTTTTTTTTTTCTTCATTTATTTCTTTATTTTCTTTTTGCCATCCCCTAGCCCCCTGTCCGCTACGTACGGTAGCCAACAGTGTGTGGTTCTCGTTGGCATTTCTGTTCCCTTCTCTCTGCCTCTCTCTCTAAGCAACGATTCCGTCAAACATGGTTCTATCAAATATATTGATTGGGGATCAGAAACAAATTGATCGTTTCAACTGAACTGGCTGCAACGCTGTCGGAGTGGCCGTTTCTTGCAGCTGCCGACAGGCGACGGCACAAGTTTATGCTAGCGCCGTCTCCAAAGCCTCTACCTTCCTCGTAGCCGAAAGTAACTTCGCATTTTTTTAATAAAAAGCAAGCAAGTATCTGTGAAAAGTGTTACATTGAAATATGTGGCCCATTAGGTGCGATATTCCTGCAAAATTTCAGCATGAACAGTGCATGCGTAAGCTGGATATATCTCTTCTACCGTTTCAGGAGAAAATCGCATGCTCCTGTATGTTAATTGTCATTGTTAATGTCAATTAGTCTCGTTGCGAAAGTAAGTACTTATGCTTCACGTTTGCCTTCTCTCCCATTCCTGTGAAACCGAGCTGATGCGTCGTCTGACAAATTATATGTCGTTTCCGAAGCGTTTTACGATGTATATGTTATACATGTATAGAAGGAGACGCATTTGATATGTACATGGCATACGATGCGTTTTCAGGAGCACTGCCACGTCTGTTGGAAGCGGTCGAAGTTTATCGAAACCTCGTGTATTCTGTTGTAAACATATTCGACGCAGTTTTCGCTGAAATATGCCGCACTTGGGACGACGCGCACAGATCTAGGCCATGCACTATAAGCCGAAAAGGAACAAAAAGGGTAAGGGTGTTCGTCCCTTTCTGGATTAACCGCGTTGCCACAATTACCTATTATTCCATTAAAGATAAAAAATTTCGTCCCACAGGGACCATTTGTAAGAGGATGAACTGTTCATACCGAGGAGACCAATAGTTGCTCCTTACACAAACTGCTGTGGAGACTCAGTTTTATTCCCCTTCATTTCCTCCCCTCCTGACCAACGGTTTCACCCTTGGTATCCAACTGTTCATCCGCACGAACATACTGCGGGGCAGTGACGTTTCATCTCTTACGTTATGAGAGGGCGACCCGCACACAGTGGCCCATCGCACAGAGAACAGTGGCGGTATTTTGGAGTGACCGCTTTCGGACATACAATCACTTTCGCGACATCTTGCGTTACGCCTTACCGGACACACCGAAGTCTACGGCCGAGAGTTTTCCAGACACTTCCCTCCAATTCGGTTGGCTGCGGTGTGGAGCCCTCGCGAGATTGTGGCTGCAAAGAAATCCCGGCCCATCGTAACGTACAGCTGCTCCTCGAGAAATCGGAAGAGCCACGCGATCAGGATATTCTGTAGCATCTCAGTCGCGCTTCCACATCTAAGGTGAAGCCGCGGCTATTTGAAAGAATCAGGTGAATGGGTTCACAACGCTGGGGATTTCGACCAACCGAATGTAAAGCATGCCGCTGGAGCACACTAGAGCGCTCGAAAGCTTTTATTTCCTTAAATGTGGTGTCAGAACCCCTGCCAAGGTAGGTCATTGTGACGTCCTGGATTACAAAGTACTTTATGGAATGCAGGTTGGTGGTGTGCATAAGTGAAAGATGGGGCACTGAGGTTTAGTAAATGTTCTCTAAAGCTGCTAAGTTTAGTCTTTGGCTCTCTTAGAATAGAGGTCAGTCCATGTTTACCGATGAAAAATTAAGTAGGAGGAAGCAGATCTCGTCAAATACATGACGTCACATTAAGCTGCTGCGGAAACTTACGGCAACGTCGCCACGTGACCTTTTTTTCCGTGTTTTCTATGGCTTGTTCGTTTACCTCTCGCGGTTAAGAACGGCAATTCGGTAGGGTGGAATCCTACGTTACTAACCAGCTGCGTATGCTTTTTTTTTTCTAGTTAGCTTCCCTTTAATTTGTTGTCTCCGGCTGGCAGCAACGGTATCAGAACTGCAGTTGAGTCATGACGAAGTATCACCCCATCGTTTCTCATAAGGGGAGCGTTATGGGTAACGCGGTAGTGTTGTGCATTTCAAATAAACCCAATAATTATTAGTATTTCCAAAATAGTCAGGAGTCTGCAAACACACAAACACACACGCAAACTATTTGTTCAGAAAAGATACAGAGAGTAGTCGGCACACTAGCCCTGTAGTCGACGCTGAGATAAAATGAAGGGAAGATAATGAGCGTTATGAATGAGCGTGTCCATTGGGGCAGAAAGGTGCGAATGAATAGAGATTCGAATGGATCTTTCACCGCCACGAGTCAAGCCACGTGCTGTGCGAAGCAATCGCACTGCAATTGGATTGGCTGTCTGAACAAAGTTTGAATAGTTGTTCTTCAGTAAGCGCTCGATAGTTGGTTTCGGATAGCGAATCAGCCGACGTCTTCCCTTAACGCGCTTATTCGAGGCAGACAGAAGTGACATGATTCGTTGTATTTGATTCAAATCTATGATTGGAAGCATGTGACGTCGGACAGGATTTTCTACCACCAAACATTGAAGTGCACACATACTTGGAATTCCTTGTTTGTGTCTCCTAAATTATTATCTTGTTTGAAAAACAAAAACACTGGGTTACCTCTGCCCTTGCATATATCCCAGAAAAAAAAAACACTTCATCATATAGCAGGAGTACAGAGTATCAAGCATATACTGGCTCACTGTTTGACTGCTTTAACGTCGTCTCTAGGCTATATACACAACTATTAGCTATATCTAACAATATCTTGGCACCCCGGATTCAACATTTCGTTTTCTGGCGATACCTACAAGAAAAGCTCAAATTTACACGACACGCATGGACGAGCATTGGGAAGCGCCAATTTCTCAGAACTGTACTGGGAAAATAGATGTTACGGAAAGACTTTGATGCACAAAATGTACACCTTGAAAGTGCTAGTAAGAAAGCGAAAATAATACGTTTTCTATTTTGCAACTTATGAGTATAAGTTATTGATTTGCGCACATTCCTTAACTTTTTCGGGAATGTCATCTATATTTTGCTTTTCTTGCATGTATTAGTGCTAAATCCGGTACATTACGAAAATACGTGTAGTTAAAGATATATCTTTTTCTTTTATGTCTTCAGCTAATTTTCTTTTAATGCGCCACCTGTATTGTCTTTGTAACTGAATGTTAGAGAATGTTCCGCTTTCTGAGCGAGCCTGGAACCCTCGTCAAGTGAACTACTATTTATTTTAACCCCTTCCATTCCCCCCACATGCTACAAGTAATCAAAATAATTTCATTTGTCCTAGACAATTAGGAAACTATACCACAGCAGGATCTTACGTCACGAGGCCTTAGCCTCGCTATGAAGGCACCATGGTTGAGGGCTCCAGAGTTAACCTTAATTTGGGCGAGTTGGTTCATCTTGACGGTTTTCAAAGAAAGCGCTAAAGACGAAGACGAAGTCCAAGGAACACATACGACAGGACAGCACCAGTCCTGTCGTGTGTGTTCCTTGGACTTCTCTTCGTCTTTAGCGCTTTTTATGAAAACCTCCAGATTTAATTGTGACGCTTTTATTCTAACGGGTTCTTGTAGCCTAGTGGGCCGGCGCGACTCTCTTTTGCACTGAAGGAATAGCCTAAACGTAGTTATCAAAAAAAAAAAACTATCTGCACTGAAAGGGTGTTGGGGGTGTTTGTGTTTTGAACTTCTATATAACTCTTACATTTTCAAGCTCATGCCCAGCGAAACGGCACACTAAGGAACGACTTGCACGTCCAGTCTGCCATTGTGAAAGGGTTGGATAAGGGTTTGTATACTCAAGCCTGTATCGAATGTCGGCAGTACAGAGATGTCGGTATACGCAAAGGAAACTCGCCTGATCCCAACCACGCGCCATATCGGAAGCGTCGCAGCCAAAACACGCACGAAAAAGCAAGGAGCGAAGCTGACTGGCGCAGGAACTGTTGTCGGTGGAAACCGTGCAATTCGCTTCGATCGGGAGAGGCGGTGATAAAAGACCAGCGCGGGTCGCACCAAGAAAAGGGGATCAAAGGACAGAGTTGTCCCCACCTCTTAATCCGCTGCCATCGGGTCGAATTAGTGGCCGGAACATATAACGCATCCCGCCTCCCGGCCACGTGACTGGCAGAACGCCGGCATGGTGGTGCGACCGTCCTCCTGCCGTATTATTATATGCACCCCACAAGGGCGCATAGTATCGTCTGCTCCCGAAAAGAGGGGGGTTGTCGCGTGTCGTCTGCTCCCGCTGCAGCCCCGACAAAAGCTTTGAGCTCTCTGGCATACCTTTTCTTCTCCCATAACTCTTCGAAACAGAAAAAAAAAATCTGCGGCTTGATATTCCGCTCACTGCATGGCTTGAAAGCTTTTCTTAGTCGCTGAAAGTAGGCGAACGCTAACGTGCTCGCACCTATTTGTCACCACGCCGTATGCAACTAAACGGCGTGTTTCAGCGAACACCTTCACATGTTTTTAAAGGTGGCCTGTGTCAGATAGCACAATTCCAGTTCAGGAGCTGGTCTACTCGAAGAGGCGCACATCACTTGCAGAAAATAATGGAGTGCATAATCGACTAATTCGCAAAGAAATCTATAATTAAGCTTTTAACTGCTTACTTTATGACCCATATTGTAATTTACGAATTGTAGCCGTGGGGTTCACAAGGCGGATCCACTTGGAAACTAGTTTCGAGATATTAATTCCCGAACTTTGCAGAGAAATGCGTTAGCTTTCCAGTCACTTTCTTAACAAAGCATCGTTTTATGCATTCAAGCACAGAATGAACTGGAACGCTAATGCATTTCTCCGCGAAGTAAGGGAATTAAGATATTGAAACTGGTGTCATACTGAGAATTAGTTCCAAGTGGATCCACCTTGCGAACTCGAAGGATAGAATTTCTCAATTGCAATATGGGTCATCAGGTAATTAGTTGGAAAATTTATTAGTGAAGATTCCTTAATTAGTCGGGGATGCATTTGCATTTCTTGTCCAAGTAGTTTCCGCCGCTACAAGTGGACAACTTCATGAAGGAGAATTGTGCTATCTGCCATAGGCAGCATGTAAGAATTTTTTGAAGTGTTCGCTGAAGCACCCTGTATACGCATTCGATATGTCTTTTGCGTATATGTCTATAAAGTTCGCTTAGGCAAGCTTTTTAAAGCTGAGAATTTTCAGTTAGTGCGGTGCAGGGTTTAAACTGGCGAGTTTGGCGTCCTTGGTCACTCAGACAAAAATTTTAGCAGCAAGTTCCTCCGCACGTCATCTTGCTTGCTTCTGACCCTGGCCTTCTCGGCGTCTCAGAAAGCCAGCAATGAATCGTGGCCAATCAGTCCAGATGTTAGCCTCATGCAGCTGTGACCCTGTACTTAAGCTATGATTCATTTTTGTTGTTCCTCTCACTGTCCTTCTGATTCAATAGGTTTTCATGCGTGTTTTCTGCAAATCAAAATGTTTTCAGATGCGTAGGCTAATCTGCTCCCATTGGGTAAGTGAGATCGTGGTATCGTTTTGTGCTAGTCCGCTTTCATGGAAATGACCTTACGTTCGCTTTGTTTTATTTTGGCGATTACTGCACCATTTATCCTTGTTTCGGCTCTTCTTTGCTGGGTTTCCTGGAGTGCTTTCGGGTGGCGAAGTCCTTTTATGACGTGCTAGCGAAATTGCGCGAGACGGAACGACGACACCACGGCGACAGCATTGAGACGACGATGGCATGACAACGGCTGCGCACATTTGCTTTCTTGGCCGATAGTTTGCTCCGTGGAGGCCAGACACTGATACGCGTCTATTCGCTTTAATATCCCTGCATATTCCACGCGCTGTGGGAGTCGATCTAAGGGCCGCTGTAATGAGCCTGCGAGACGAAACTGCGCTTCTCGACATGAGACGGGTGGCGGACAATGAACGCGTCCGCAACCACCCGCTCGGGTCGAGGAGAACCGTGAGAGAGCACCACCCCTCGCCACTGCATCCGTAACACTCTGATTCAGAAGGCGCCAGAATTCTCTCGCGTCACAGCGCGCGCATCTCGAACATCGAGTCGGCATTCAGTTGTTATAGCCAAGTGAAAGGTCTTGCAGCTTCTTACGATAAGAGAAGAAGGAAATGCTTGGCCCCCACTTCGCCTCTGAAAAACAGCCTTGTCGGAGGAGCTCCGCGTATACATGTTACAGCAAAATCTTTTTGGCTCTGATAATGTAAATTCTCCAGTGATTAGAAAATTAAAGCTTTTTGTACGCGGTGAAAGTGTTATCTCCACCTGAGGATGGATGTCGTTATTTCAAATGAAATATTCCAGTACGCGCGGGCATCATCTTAAAGCCAGAAACACGAAGATACACGTCGACCAGTATCTGAACGGAGATACAAGCCGTGTCGTGAGTGCGAGGAAAGCACTTCATTTTCTTGGACAACCTAAGAATCACAAACGAGCTCGAGCTACAAGAAACGCAGCCCACCTGCCCTTCGCTGTTTAAAGAGAGCTGAGCTATCAGGAGTCCGCTTGGAGCTTAATGACTTAATGCTGGGCTAAATGGAAAATTAAAATGGTGTCTTTGGCTGGGCCGTGATGTCAGGATCACCCATAAAATTTTGCCCAGATATCCATGCGTGATCCTGAAACCGATGACACAAAGGCAGATCTGTATGCCAACCAAAAAGCTGTTTTAAACACGCAATACGGTTTGTCGTCAAGAGGATGAGCGAGCTTTGCTGAACGGTTGTATGTGATGTGCCTATAATTAAAAGGGGGCTCATGCTGGCTCGGTTGTCTCACGGTGTTCAAGGATAGGTACAGTGCGTTCTTGTGAGTCGAGCTTGCTTGTAATTTTTAGGTTGTCAGCAACTGTAATGTTTTGTCGTACCCATCCTTGACGCCAATCCTGCTTCGCCTCCGGGTCATAATTTCAACTTCAGCGAAGCTTTTTCAAGCGTCCTTGATTACAACTCCGCAAACCTTTAGCGTGAGCATGTGCGACTTCTCATCATGAGTTAAAATGGGCGAAATAGGCAAAGGAAAGGCATGCGCTTGAAGAAACGCTGGTTATAATACGCAGGTGATCTTCGCTCCCGAGATGTTTGCCAAGATGAAAAGCTGCGTGACTTTATTTCTAATGCGCTAGCATTTGTAGTAGGAAAGTGAAAACATGTGCATGTGTGAGAAGTGTGGAAAGCCGGTGACCTGGTAAAGCTAGAGAGGAAATGGGAAATCTTGGAAGAGCATGTATGTATGTATGTATGTATGTATGTATGTATGTATGTGCGCGTGTGTGAAGAAAGTAGTTATTTAGATCTAGTGTTTAATAAATGGAAAGTGCAGCTGCATGCAGAAGAGCAAAAACAAAGATTTATTTGCGGCGTTTCAGCTGGGCTGCGGCCTTTATCAAGAGTGAAATCGCAAGCACCCAGAGTTCAATTTATACATTTTCTCTCAAAGGGCAAAAAAAAAAAATCAGAAACGATAACGTACGGCGTTGAGATAGCTCCTGAACAACTCTTTGCACTGCGATGAACGGAGTTAAAAATCATGGGTCCACGACGTCAAGGTGGGGCGAACTAATGCTAACGCATTTCTCTCCCATTTACCGTTAGATCACCACTAATTATCTTTTTATAAAAACCGATACTGACACAGTAATGAAGACTGCAAAGAAATGTTGTCCTCCCACAGGTCGTCACTTCTATCGTGTCACCGGCTTGCCGCCTTTTTGGAAGGGCGTAAGAAAGTAGACATATATTAAGTTGTTGTACTAAAATTAAGTTTATAACCAGGAGACAGCTCTAGCCATATATTTGGGTCGGACAAGTTTAAGGAGAGTAAATTTAGACCCTTGTTCTCTAACTCTTCCTGCTTGAGCGAGAAGTTCGATTAAAATATTCTTAGGCAGCTAAGCTGAGTGCTTCAGCCAAAACGCGCTCTTTACGTTGTCTTCATATTGGTGGCTTCAAAAATAATGGGCCATCAAGGATTCAGTGTTTCGAAATGCCCACGACATTCGCGTGCATGAGAAATCAATCAAAGAGGCATCCTTCAGTTTAAAAAAAAATTCCATTGATAATATGTGTCAATTACGTGCGCATTTTGGGGTCAGGGCACTAGCTTCGACGTAGCGATGCACCGACGATAACATACTACTAAACGTTCCATTACCTTGCTTCCACTTTGTTCAAACAGGTTATAAAAGAAAATAATGATGGGAAGAGTTGTGCAGACCTGGCACAGCCTCACATGAAAGAGCTCAGGGAATCAGTACACCATTTCCGGCGAAGCAGATTCCTACAGCTGACTTTCTTGCACCGTTCTGTTCTTCTTCCGCCGATGCTACAACCTCGGAGTTTTTAGCCATGCGCCACTTCCGACCACTGACGTCATCTCGGAATAGTACTGTGGCGCGAGCAAGACGAGAATGCAGAAGAGAACACGAACACGCAGGCATGGCGCTGTGTGTGCTGGTGTTCTCTTACGTGCACTGGTGTTGCTCCCGCTACACTATTATCCCACGACGACATACCAGCTAGCCCGCGTAAAGCGAACGCTTGCTGACGTCAGTCCGTCCGTTCGCATCGTCTTTGGGGCATCACGCTTCAAAATATCACGTATGTCAGTTCAATGAAACGGTGAGTGCAAAATAAATTACGTAATTAATAAGATATCCTGATCCACCGCACATGTTCGAATCAATGTGACACGAGGCTTCATTGATGCAGTTTTTAACAGCTATACAACTATACAAGATGCGTGCAATTCCTTAGGCTAAATCGTCCAACACTTGTTAGCTACACTTCGCATTCATAGGTGTTCGCGTGGGTAGCGTGCTTATCGCATTATTTCAAACCCAAGCCGGAGACGGTGGAGAGGTCTATGCTGTACGATGGATACTTGGACTAGCTGGTACTTTGTCACGGATGGACTACAGAGCTGAGACAATGAAACATGACGAGGACGCTTATGATCACTATGCTGTGCATCCGCTCGCATGTGTCCTCTCTCTTCGAATTTCGTCGTCCAATCGTCCTTGTTTTCCAAGGGCCAAAGTGAGCGTGTATGGAAAAAAAGAAAAGCAGCACGCCGTCCGGTATCATCGACGTCTTCCAGAGACGTGGATATGAGGCAACAGAGAAGCGCGACGCGGGCGCAAGAGAAGATGACAGTTTGCAGGGCCTTGCCCCTGTATTCTCAAATAATCTTCCACGCGAAGCTCTTCTTCCATTTCACCGTGTTGAGCACTCCGACGACCCTCGACTGGCGAAGATGCTACACTTCTCAAGAATCACCTTAGATGACCACAAAGCACAGTGGCCACTTCTGTCTGAAGGCGACGCTTGTATCTTCTTTCTTGAGTCGAAATTGAGTGCTGGGTAGAGGAACGTTATACACTATACCGGAGACATAGCGTAGAGGAAAGGGTAGCAACGAAGGGAGGCGGTACCACATTTATGAAGAGAAGATAAGGAAAGAGGAATGTCAGCAAGGTCGGACCTGGTTAGATACCCAGCACTGGGAAAGGGAGAAACATGAATAAAAGGAAGGGGCAAAGTCAAGAGGAAATAGACAAATAGGTGATGCATGCACACATGCGGCGTTCACCATGAAATTAAGGGTGGTCGCGCTGCCCAGTGTGTAAAAAGCGCAGCAGTGGCTTTCTTTGCGGATGACGGTGGAGCATACGGCACCAACAAATTTTCTTTTTCCGAGACCACTGCCTCGTCAAGTCTGCTCCAAGCAGCACGCAAGAACTGTCTTTTGTCATCACTCGAAGCGCTTGCTGCACCCGATATGCGTGCTCTGTGATCCCCTCGCAATCACGAAGGTTGCACGACGCACCGTCAACGAAGACCACGCCATAACTGAGCGTGTTCGTGAATTTTTGTTCACTGGCACTTTCAGTGGATACATGGCGTTGAGCTCCTGGGTTCGAGGTAGCGGGCTCTGTCCCAGCCGTGGTGGGAGCATTTCAAAGTGAGTGAAATGCAAGAAGGCTCATGTACTAAAATTTGGGCGCACGATAACGGAGTTCAAGGGGTCAAAATTATTGTAGACCGCCCGCCCCTTACTGCGTGCCTCATTATCAGATTATTCCTAGCACGCCCCCCCCCCCCCCCCCCCCGAAATTTTCAATCGTTTGTCTGTGAAAGGCGTTAGCATACAAGGAAAGGGTTAGCAATACAGAAGGTATAACCACCAATAAACGCGAAACTAGTGCAATGAAATAAGCTTAGAAACGGAAGACATACAGACCAAACCTAATAGAAAAAAAAAACGGAAACAGTAGTGGATAGAATAACAGGACTGTAGCACCGGGTAGAGCCATCGTCAGCCCTGAATCGTCCCTCGCCATCCGCGCGAGCGGCAGAAATGACCACACACAAGCACGGGATGCGCCTCGCAACATCCCCGTGAGACCAGAGGGCGTTGTCTGCGACCGGCTAATCCTCGATCCGGGGAGCATGACTCAGGCTAGCAGAGATGGTGTCGAGATTGCAGCAGCACCGACGAGAGCATCCGCCCGGACACGCGCGTACTATGGGGCTCGGTGCCAGACGAACAAGGGGGACCCGCCTCACCTCATCACCGGACTCGCGCCCTTTTTTTTTTTCTTTCTGGTTTATCACTCGCCGGAAGCGATGCGAGCGAGATAAGATCTAAAAGGGCAGGGGTGCGAACGGCCTGTAGAGGCGGCGTGCGAGTGGCTCTTGGCTTAGCGTGGAGGCCAGGATGTTCCGCGGCCGTATCGGGCAAGAACTAATGAAGCCAGCCTCACTAAAGAGAACGTTTCTTTGCTGAGAAGGACGATCCTCCCTCCGCTGGGCGTCATTACGCCTTGCTTGTTCGTGCATTTTCTCTTTTGTGCTTCGCGTTAGCCAACTGCAAGAATGCGTATTATCCGAGTCAACGTTATATGCATACATAAAGCCCGTTTTGTGACAATCCTTCATTCACTCCCTAATGCCCTAGGAAAGTGCGAAATCACCAAAAATTAGAACTCGTTGCATTTCTTAATGGTCATGCAGAGTGCAAATGTACAGAAATCGTCATGCATTATTTCAGTAAATACCTATTTAGCGTAGTTATTCATTACTTAGGAATAGGTTTACTGGACCCTCCGCAGCTGAATACTCCCTCCAGCATATCAAGAGCACTAGTGTATAAGACGTAGGTTAAGTTTACTGTGCTTAAATAGTAATTTCGAGCTATCAAACAGAATGATGCATTGCGCACTACAGGGCTTATTAATTTACACATCCTTTGAGACATATTTTCACCAAATTAAAGCATTCACGATCTTCATTTCAAGCAGTTCATTTGTGAGACGCTGTGTACTTACCATTTCTCTGACAGGAACATTTTCGCTTTCGCTCCTGATTGAATTCAGAGAGAGGCTCTTTAACAAATTGTAGAGGCTCGCGAAGTGGTACACCTTGAATTAAATATAAATGAAATGGTTATATGTAGGGTGCACACACCACACGACTGAAAAAATAAACATGCAACAAATGCACCCAAACAGAGAACATACACACACACACGCTAATTTACCGCGTTGAAGGACTGCTAATTTCTCTGTCTGGGGAATTTTGGCGCTACCACTGTGTGAAGCTGCCGAGTAGCAGATAACGTTCCCAGAGAATATGCGCGTCCCCACGCATGCAAGTACGCACACAGGCACTAGAAGCTACTAAAGTTTAAGTGTACCACATTGCATATCAAGCAGCTGCCACTGGCCCTTTCCTGCTAAAAGCTCGTTAAAGATTTGATCCATGAACGGGATTAACACTAAGCTGATATCGCCAATTTCGGGGGCTCACAGGGATATTATGGAGCTCAAAACAGGAAATGAATAGCAGATTTAGATTACATTCGGGAGTGCCCCTGAAAAAAAAAAAAAAGAACGCGCATTACCTAAGGGATATTAACACAAATATCGTGCTAGTCTTCTTACTCGGGGGCAATTCACCTTTGCGTCACTACTCTCTGGCTTGTTGAATTTCTTTTTTCGCATTTCTCTGTAATTAATACCAAATGTGTTTTGGGGAAACGAATTGCAGCAAGTCAAAAAGAAAGGATCATTCACGCGACGGTGGCTGGGCTTAATGAAGACATTCTGGACGGAGGCTGGCGGAGTAATTAAGCCTAATTAATAATTAAAGGTAATTACGGCAACCCCCCACCCTGATTATGCAACCAAATGCAGGCGGGTGAACACGGCAACGGGAAAAGAAAATGTGCTTTACAGGACGGCTCACAATATCCCCCACTTCGCAGAGAGGCTTTGGGGTGTTTGGGAGGGAACTGCGATAATGACTCCAGTTGTTCCTTTTCTTTTGTTCACTACGCCCACTTGTAACAGAAAGCAAACAATCGCGTCGTCTGTTCTGATTCCGCTCGGCATGAATCGTGACCGCACGGTCACTTACGAGAAGCCTAATTTGCGCGTTCTCTTCCTCTCGGCTTCGGCGTTCCGGCCCACAAATCGTCTGCGACCGGTTGGTGTCGTCTGCGCGTCGTCCGCGTGTCGTCTGTTCTGGCGGCCCGCGAACAGACGTACCAGTGACGGTGATTGGCCCGTCGAGCGAGGCCTCGGTCGAGCTTTACTCAACGCTCACGGACCGCACTCACACAAATAAGGATAAAGGCTGAACGTTCCTCATTGATATGCAGGCGCCGCAACGGACCCCTCGTGTTCACCTGCAGATGAGACACCGATGAAAGCGTTTGTCCTACTATAAATGCGCGTGGGCAGCCGCCGTGGCACGTGTCCTGCGTACTGTTTGGTATGGCGACGACGCTGAGCGAAGTTACATCACTGCGTGTACAATGACGAGAAACACACACAAAAAACTCACGTAGGTGAACTCGTGAAGTGCTTAAAGCACTCTAAAATGCTTCCAGGAAAGCACTTGAATATGGCACAGCTAAATGAATTTAGAGACAAAAATTTTCTTACACGAAGTCAGGCCTTCAAGGTAATCGACTCAATCAGTATTTGAAAAACATTTCTTAATAACGGCTTGCGAAATATTCCGGAAAAGACATAAAGAGACTTTCACATTTCCTTGCGCGACAATTGTTTTGAAGTCCGTTAAAAAACGTGCGCCTACTGGCTTTCCATGCATATGCGCGACTACAATTACCGAAAATACGCGCAAGTGGCCATATTCATTTGTTCTACGGTGCACAGATGACGCTAGAGCAAGGTGAATTCCACCAAAACCTGTGCGTTTATCTTTTTTCTCTCTTGCCTACATGGGTCCAAGTAACTACAGTAGCCGTTTCCGAGTGTCACGTGGGTACCCCCCTCTCACCCCCTTCGTCTGTGTGTATTAGACGAAGTGGGGAGGGGGGGGGGTCTTTGAAGGAATTGGGGAATATGTCGGTGCGCTTTAAGCGGTTAAATAATTCACCAGGTGACGCGATTGCTAAGAATACTTTCTAAAAGCATTGGTAAAGGACGTAAGGCACCTGCCTTTAGAGTGCCTTGAACAGGCTGCATGGCGAAGGGTGGTGTCCAAATTAATTAGGGTCGCAATCATTGACATCAGACACATGCTGGCGGGCTGTCCCGCGACTCTCGCCGACCCCGAAGAAAAATGGCTTTACTGGCACAAGTTGTTATCAAGCTCTTCATATAAAGATCAGCTACGGGCTGTCCAGAGGGTCCACGATGACGCCATAAGGCTCGGCCTGGCGGTGCCGACGTGGACGCGGCCCGCCTCGGTCTGAAAAGACCGGGCTTCAGGACACTAATAAAGTTTTGTGAATGAATGAATCAAGCACCAATGAGCTGAAATATGATGCTGGGCCCGCAGCTGACAGCTAACCTGGTAAACTTGATGTTGTTGGTTGCGTTTTCCTTAATTTTCTTGGGAGCCCGCAAATGCACGCAAGATTGCCGCGCCACTGGCCCCTCGAGACACTTTACGTGCATTTGCGGGCTTCTTTCACACTCAGAAAAACACTTTTATATAGCACGTATTGAGCAACACAAAGTTGTATCGGAAGTTTTTCATGTCACTCTACAATTTTCTCATTGACACTTTTGATCTTATTATAACATTGGAGAAGTTGATTAATTCATTAAGACTGATTATCTAATTAGGCGGAATGAAAAAAAAATATTCAAATATCTCCAAGCGACGGCAAACAACGTTACCTTTGTTCTGTCCAGCCACGTGGCATTCGCACATATTTAAGCTCTGGTTAAAGTTAGCTAATACACCCGGCATACTTCACGTGGCATCACCGTCATATACGAGGTGTGACACAAAAGAAACGAGACTGGTCCAATAACTTATTGTACTTACTGAATAAGTTCTCTGTGACATTATCACCTTCAAAGTCTTCCCCTTCAGCATTCACACACTTCTGCATTCGGTGCTGCCATTGCTGGTAACAGTTCTGGAACGAGGTTCTTGGAAGGCCCTTCAAGAGATTCTCCGTTTTTGCCTGAACCTCTTCAACCGAGATAAAATGGGTTACCTTTAAGCAAGATCTAACTTTAGGAAGTAATACAAAGTCGCATGGAGCCAAATCAGGTAAATAAGGAGAATGCCCCATCACAGTAATATTTTTGCTTGTCAGAAACTGCGGGTGCATTGTCCCGGTGCAACAGCCATCCATCACTCCACAACTGTGACCTTTTTTTCCTAATTTTTTTTCACGAAGTCTGTTTAGTACTTCAATGTAGTAGTGTTGATTAACAGTCTGACCACTGGGAACCCACTCAATCATTACAATTCCATTAATGTCGAAGAAGACGATTAACATTGCCTTGAATTTTGATTTTGACATGCGTGCTTTTTTGTGTCTTGGGGATCCTGGAGAGTTCCACTGCATTGACTGGCGCTTACTTTCTGGGTCTTAGGTAAAAATACATGTCTCATCACCACGTTACAAGATATTCCAACAAATTTGGCTCGTTTGCAGTGCGTTCTAACATGTCCGCACACACGTCGTTACGGCACTGTTTTTGGTCAACGGACAGAACTTTTGGAACAACCTTCGCGAAAATCTTCGTCATGTGTAATTCGTCCAATAAAATGCGTCGAACAGCTTCCTTATCCAAGTGAACCAACTCTGCCACTGCACGAACACTTAATCTTCGGTTACCACTGATCACATCACGAACTTTGGCAATGTTTTGATCTGTAATCGCCGACCTTGGGCGCCCAGCACGTTCATCATCTTCCACACTGTCCCTTCCCCCTGAAAACCGCTTATGCCATTCAAACACACGTGCACGAGATGAGGTTACATCTTCATAAGCCTCGGTTATTATTTGAAATATTTCCGTGGCTGATTTCTTAAGTTTCTCAAGAAAATTTATGTTGATTCGCTGTTCGGTTTTTACATCAGAAATTTTTCCGACAGAATGCAGTTGCACGTGTTCACTCAATGACGCAGCACTCCCAACTGGCGTGATCGGTTCCGTCGAAACTGGAGGCATGAATAGAGGAGGAGGAGCAAAACAGTTGTTGCCAACTCTACTCTTTTTTCAAGCTACACACTTAGTCTCGTTTCTTTTGTGTCACACCTCGTATGTGTCTTCTCGTCTATGACTGAGTGCTTTCTTTTAGTATTACTTAGATGGGTACGTGCCTCAATTAAGCAAATCTAAACTGATATTTTCAAAAATACTATCTGCGCAGCCGGTTGTGTTATCCAAGAAAAGAACGTAATTAATAAAAGCATGTTTATCTGCAGTTGAAGTCGGACGAGGGTTGGGGACGTGTTAGTGGGTCCACAACGTGGTGCGGAGTCATGGGCAGGACCGCATTCGCGTTGGTCCCGAACACTGGCCAACACTGGGCCAACACCCAAGTTATTACTTGAAAGTAGGACGACTTCATTTCCAGAAATTATAGAATTACAACACCGGCACCCCAGTGCAAGACAAGAGTACTTTGTTGTGCTTTAGCCATAAGGGTTGATCAAATAAGCCGGTTTGATAGGCAGCTCTGTTTGAACCCTTCTATATATCTTTTTTTTATCGTTACTCTTGATTTATGAAGAGTTGCGCAGGAAACTTATTATGTGTAGGGGTAGGCTGGCAGACGTGTTTGGCAAGAATTAAATTTCCAGAGACCCCGGTTCTTGGGCCCTCCAAGTACCGAAGGAGACCTCAACCACACCTCGAGCTAAGAAAAAAACACAAACGCATAATGAGAAGCCCAAACGTTTTTTCAACGGAGTGACGCAAAGACACACCCAAGGCCGAAAGAGATAATGAAATTGACATACGCAGCAAAGAAGAAAATTTCTTTTATGAGGTATGGCAACTCAAAAGAAGTTCCCCTAATTAGAATCAAGCAAACGACGGCCCCAGCAATGAAAAAATAAAGAACCGGGTTTTTAGGTTACATATTTCCAAACCGGAATCTTTTATTCATCCCTCAAACGCGTTTCTCTGACACAAATATGCATGCTTTAAAATATGTGCCCCTGAGTGAGTCGCGAATAAATTTACTCACGCAAACCTGGAATACTTCGCGTGCACCATCACATTTTTTTCTCTCGATAGATTTATGCCAGTTCTTGCACGCCTTGACACGATACATCTTGTGTAACAAGATGAGACCACGCCTAGAGGTCCGCACTGACGAGGGTGGAATGAAATTACGCTCGCATATAAAGTAGCCCTTCAAATCAGTATATTTATTTCCTCGACAAAAAGAAATATTACGCTCTCCGCTACTTTCGACATGGCAGTGCACGGAAATCGCCTTTTATATTATGCGCAATTACTGAACGCAGTGCTCATAATGACGAGAGTCGCGTAAAATATTCCTTTCTTATATATCTGTGCATCGACGATGACTTACAAGAAGAAAAACAGCTACAAGTATTACTCGTTTCTTATTGGGAAAGGTCGCACATAATACGACTTCATGTCTACGACGTATTGAGAAACCCATGCATTTTTGTAGTGACTTTGAAGTCACGCTTGACTTCTTTTCTTTCTCTTGATTATTTTCTTACATTCCTCCTTTGTCACTCTTTCGTGCTGCCTTCTTGGGATACTAATGTACTGCGTTCAGACGAAGATACAAGAGGGCACAGGAACACACAGACACGGCGCTAACATCCGACAACCTGTTTTATTTCCGGACAGCGCACCTTATACCATTTGCCTTGCGCATCCGCGAACACCTGCATTAGCGTGATCACTCATACAATACCATATATATATATATATATATATATATATATATATATATATATATATATATATATATATATATATATATATATATATATATATATACACTCTTTTTTTACATATTCCTTTGGCGACCGTTGTTGAACTTGGGTTTCCTGCAAAGGCTACCTATTTTGTTCGGCGCCGAAAACACGCCATGAACACGTCCTTTTTGTGTGTTCGTCTCTATGCGCTATACATTAGTATTTGAAGATGCCATGTCAAAAGGCCCTCCTCGAAACACTTGTTCATTGCGTCACTTTCTACGTCTCTTCCTTTCTTCTAGAGCGCCGAAAATCTTCTCTCGCGACCAGACTCACCCCTTTACCACCACTGTGCCAACAGTGACTTAACTTTTTCTAACCTATACAGGAATCGGTAATCGATAAATTTCTACTCCAAGTTGCCGCAAGAAACACTGTGAACCATGTTGGAAAAAAATTAGGGTAACGAAAAGGTCCCGCATGCTGAACGGCAACTGCAGTGCGGATGCTTGAAGAATGCAAACAGCGCCGCTGCCTTTTTATTTAGGCGACAGCGTTCTTTGGATCTTCACATTACGGTTTGTCAATGTCTTGCCGTTTAAGAGCGACTTGAGACGCCAGGTGTTACTAGCGGTCATTATAAGCAAATAAGCTAAACGAACAGAAAAACGTGCAGCGATTGGCTTCGAACCCTAGCCTGCCAGTGCAGAAGCTCAATGCTCAAACCATTAGACCATCGACGCGCGCCAGAAAAGCCGGAATGAACTCGTGCAAGCCAGCACTTGGGCGCTTGTAGGCCTTAGTGCGCTTGTTGCTAGCTGCGTCGCATAGCAACAATTTCTTTATAAAAAGTGAGCGAGCGCATCTTCTAAACGACGATGAAGTAACCACTTACGGAACGCGTTCGTCTCCAAAATTACACTCTACTGTGCTAAGTTTTATTTCGGTTGTAATATTGATAAGAACGCTTGTGAAACCGCCTACTGTGGTACTTCCTGTCTGTTCTCCCGTAGTGAGTACCATAGTGCCTTTCTTTGGCAACGACTAAACATTTGCTGTTTGTGTCCAATCGTACTGTTTCGCATGGGTTGGTCATTACGCTGCCTGTCATAATATACCTTGAGGCGTTGGCACTATGATACTGCAATACGAACGTATGTGATGCCATATCGAATTATGTAAGCGAAAGAAAGAGACTGCCATGTTAACATTATCAGTCGTATTTTTTTTTTTTTCGCGCCATGAACGCATAAAATAATGGTATCAAATTTTATACGTTATAGCCTTAAAATTTATATTAAGGATTAATATTCATTTATTACATCGTCCTTAATTTACAAAACTCCATCCAAATTTGCTTTCCTTTTTATCTACTGCCACCCGATTCATGGCCGATCTCCTGCATAGTGGGTTGAGCCACAACCATCAGCACCAAAGCAAACCAAAGGTATGGCGCGTTTCGGCACGTTCAAGCACGTCGTGTCGTGGGATTGAGCACATTTTATTGCTGACTTAGTGTACCACTTCGCCTGCAAGGCTCACCGTAGTCGCTGAGGGGCATATTCGTCTATGAAACCTGCAGCGCGTGACTTGTGATGCGCAAGCTATCGCTTAGAAAGACATCAACCCAAGTATGGCTCTGCAATTGTTTTTCTTTTCTTTTTTTCATTAAACAACTGGTAGGGACGCGTGTGTGTGTGATCTGTGTTCAGGCGCACATGTACCCTATCACCGCTGAAAAGATTGCTCGCAAAAAATAAACACTCACTGTCTTCAGCTTCGGGAATTGAATTATGGGGTTTTACGTGCCAAAACAACTTTGTGATTATGAGGCACGCCGTAGTGAAGGGCTCCGGAAATTTCGACCACCTGGGGTTCTTTAACGTGCACCTAAATCTAAGTACACGGGTGTTTTCGCATTTCGCCTCCATCGAAATGCGGCCGCCGTGGCCGGGATTCGATCCCGCGACCTCGTGCGCAGCAGCCCAACACCATAGCCACTGAGCAACCACGGCGGGTCAGCTTCGGGCTGGGAACACAGAATGCAAATACTTGTCCCTTTCCGCTACAGGTGTAAGGGATTCATAGCATTTACCAGCGCGATATGCGGATTATCCGCGCAGTGATAGATAGTATACACCTTTTCGCTCGGTCAAAAACTCTATTATCGGTTACTATTCCCGTTCGCCTTCGACTGCTGTTGAATAAAAATGTCAATTTCAGTATTTAGCACTATAAGAATGATAAACATAGCCAACACCTTTTTTTTTTTGCCCTTTGTATGACGTTAAAGCTAACAAAACCAGTCTCGATTTAAAATCACGGCGCCGTGTCATCTACTATGATAATTACAGCACTTGCGGAAGTAATTGATTCTTAACCATCATCAATTTGCAATGAACCGCGGCGGCAAATAAATGTTGCGCTTCCTTCAACATTTCGTGCCTTCTTGGTCTAAGGGCTATGCGATGGGCTCACAAGAAGACGCGAAACATCTGATGCTTAAAGGCTTAAAACGTTTAGAAAAGGTTTTGACTACTATATGAATCCTAGGAATTGAATGCTGGTTTTTTAGTGCTCCACATACAACGACACCCAGAAAAAGGAACTAGTTGAGCTTACAATGCGCCATAACTAAGAAGTGGAAATTATCTCGCTGTAAATCAAATGGTTTGCTTTTTTTAATTGTTGTTTGGAGCTTGGGCACCTATACGATAGTTCTATGGGATATACGAGGACGGCGGTGAATCACGGAGCGTGATGAAATCACAAAGTTGAAATTCATACAGTGGAGTGAGCTGAAACAAGAGAAGTAATGAGAGATCGTGGGAAGATGCCCTATCCTGTAGTGCAGACAAATAGGGAAAGATAAAGACAGTAGCTTCGAACATTTTGCAACAATTATACCAGTGGAAACATGTGGTTCTTTTCAGACAGATTTTCACAGAATAAAGAAACGAAAAGGGATGAGAAGACACTCTGATAAATATGCCTCAAACATCAGTTACTTCGCTAATTGGCACACACCTTCGCTTCAGGTTGGGTCGTTTATACATCCTTTGTGCCATAAAACACTAAAGCGTGCAGGTCCAACGATCTCCCAGCGAACACAGGAAAGCTGTAAGGAAAGCTAATACTGTTTTCCAGAAAGTCGAAAATGATCAGTGTTATACGATGGTACGTGCGTGGGGGTATTAATGGCTCAATGTGCATTAGTTGAATTATGCTCCAAGGTACAGGAAAGAAAGGAGTGCCCCGGGCGCCTGCATTAATCAATAGTGCCTATATCCAAAAAGCCCATGTGTGTGCCCTCCTGTCGGATATATAATGGTCTTTGATTTTGCCTAGTGGCATGCGAACATAAGAAAGGAGGAGCCGTTGGGAACGTGACAGTGTAGTAAGGTGCACCTTTAATTCAACAAGCTTCGAAATGGTTGTCACACTTGTGTACCTGAGGAATCGAAACTACTTTTTTTAATTTATCTTAACGATGTTTTTCGATCAATTTATAAGACGTTAAGTGGATATAAAAATCCTGTGCTATAAATATCAAGATTTACACGGCAAGAAGATGCACTTTCAGTAATTGCATCACTACTCTGCTGTAATGAAACCTTCAGTTCACGACTCTGCCTTGAGAGAAGGTCTATATCTTTCAAATTATAATTAAGGATACGCGTACGCGTGTCAATTGTTCATGCT
Source organism: Dermacentor andersoni (assembly GCF_023375885.2). Classification (NCBI taxonomy): domain Eukaryota; kingdom Metazoa; phylum Arthropoda; class Arachnida; order Ixodida; family Ixodidae; genus Dermacentor; species Dermacentor andersoni. The sequence goes on along the minus strand of NC_092821.1, from coordinate 78,668,542 downwards.
GCCCTTGAATTCTACAGGTGGTAGCCCTAGAGTGTTGACATTCTTGCTAACGAACGTCTGGATTGAGTTACATCGTCGATATTTGAGTAGGTATTCCCACGGTAAAATCTGAGGTGTCATCTGTAATCCCCAGACGGCCCAGAGTTACTGCTTACCAAGTCCTTGTGCGCAGCAGCCTTATGGTCCAGCTCCAGACAGCACCCAATGGCGGCTCGAGAATTCACTGGTACGGGATGGTGCGACGTCACAATAAACTGTGCCCATCTCTTCTGAGACGCCACGATATCACGAATAGCGAATAAGTAGATGCACTCAGACTGGTGCACTCCTGCATTTCTTCAAAACTGGATTGCATCGCTATGATGAAAGATACTACGGATGGTTAAAATCCACTGTAGATGTCAGTGCCGTTAGTGTTCAGCTCAGACGGACTTATTTCAAACGTACTTTCCAGTTCTCGCTCAGAATTTCGAGAACGTACACCTTTCCTTAACCTTTTTTGGCCAGCTCTGTGGGGCCTCGGAAAGTGCCATTGCACAGTGAGCTCATAAGATCGACGGAAGGTTGTAGCCTTGTGTTAGCACGTACATCGTCCAAGCAGCTGCACTGTCACCCGCTTATATGCTGCGACGCCCTATCTCAGAAACTACCACCGTGTATGTACACTTTTAAGTCGCGGGAAGCGTACGTAACTATTTTTTGTGGGAGTTTCATGGGAGCGCTTGCCGAATATTCTGCGGCCTCTGCAAGACTTCTAGTGCCTTCTAACGTAGTACGTTCAAACCAATTAGGCTCAGGCAAAGTGAACGTACTCTTGTCAGGGAGTGCAACAATTCTTAGATACAGAGAGTCAAACAGGAAAGGAGAATTTCTTTGTAATGGAAGGGTTGCCAGCACACATTTATTTTTGAAGGTGCATTGCTTCTGCTCATTATCGTAGAATGCACCCTTTATATCCTTACGGCTGCATTTGCGCTTTTCGTGTCTGAAAAAGAGGGGATCAATTATCTTTCACCTATTGTGTATATTTTTCGCAAATAAATAATACGATCTCCTCCCAGTAAAGCTAACTACAGTCGCTACTTGTAATGCGAATGTAATAAGCGAGGGAACGCAGTAGGGCCGATCGCATTGGAAAATTGGTAGTATGTACATCTACTACATTACCTATACTAATAGTAATGTTAACTACACTTAAATAAATGACCAACTCACGAATTCATGAAAGTCTCCTCCAGACCTGTAAACCTGTATATTGAAGTATGCAAAAAGTCAGTAACCTGTTTTCTTGTCTTCAAGGAATAGCAACATATTGTTTAGGTTCGCCAAGAGGACAGTGCATTTTATATCTAAATTGCGGGCTTAAACAACACATGCACGCCAAACTTCATTCGCGATTGCACGCGTATAGAGTTACTTGCGGAGTAGCGCTGCAATCAAACGTACCTTCTTTTTCTTATTGCCCTCATTTCGCGCCTCAGCCAAATGCCCAAACTATTATTTTTCTTTTTTTGAGCACCAGCCGTATTGGGAAGACGCACTCTGTTTCTCGAAGGCAAAGAGGCACCGAACTAAGCCTGTCGATAATTGGGATGCTCAGCGTAGCAAAGGACAAAAAAATGAAACAAAACGCCAGTGCGAGATAAAGATCGCTGGCCTGGGGAAAAGATATAGAACTTCTTTTGTTGCGATACTTGGAAGAAGTAACATGCCCGTCGAAGAAAACTTGCCAGCAAAAGCACCGTTTTGACCGAAATCTTTCCGCCGAGATGATCGCGAGCGTCAAGCACGCTACGTGTAGATGCAAGCATGCGTGCCTTTACAGCTGCCTAATGCAGATGGAGCGATTCCTCCGTGATGCCGTTAGCGTGTTGTTCGCCTCCACTGAGTCAATGAGGAAGTATCCCGGGTCTGTTAAACTGGACCCGATGAATATCGCTGATCTTCGATAGCTGTCTCTGTGAAGTATAAATATACGGGAGAGCAGGAGGAAAAATAATTCGAATGTAAAAAAAAACTGCGATAGGGTCCGCGAACGGAGTTCCGAGATTACCTTGCACTAATGGCTGATCAGAGAGATGCGGGGAATTACTAAACTAGTTCTTGCGTATAACGTGTCTTCAGCCATGTTTTTCTGTCTATATTGTTTTAACGCTTTGCCTGCGGCAATTATTAAGAATCCGGGGGTTACCAGTCTAGCCGCCTTAGGAGACCTTCTTGGGAAAATGCTTCAGCTCAGGCGTAGTGTTGAAGGTAATGCGATTGGGAGCGTTTCGTGTCATGCACGAGCTGATCGTGGAGTAGGAAAACTTCTACAAAGCGTTTCTCTGTCTTTTGAGAGTTAGCGCAATTTTTTTTTTTGCGACTATATAACTGCTTTCATGGGCAGATCCCGAAGATAGCGCAGTCTGAGACGTCGGTAAAATACGCAAGGTGGTACGCTACCACCATGCGGTAGTGCTGGTGGCACTGCTGGTAAGGGGAGCGTCCTCGCATTCTTGTCTCCGGGCAGCACTTTGAGACGCTGACGTTAAGACACCACGCCCCTGGTCGAAGACGCAGATGCTTGAGACGGTACGCCTCTGGTCACAGACGCTGCACGTGATGTCGAAACAATCCTTGAGGAAGTGGCACTAAAAGTACCGTATGGCTCCCGCGTACCACACGGTGGTAGGGGGAGTGCCATGCTTACGAAGCAACAACAGAGTTCGTTTTGCTGGGCCTTCATTTTTTCTTCATTAAACAAGAGGCAGAGACGAGTATGTGTGTAACACAGTGCTACATATCTTGCACTATGTTGCACGCATTATGCAACCTATTGACACAAATAAGCACCTTCCAAAGCATGAGAAGCCCATTCTGCTATAGCAACCGGGTATTCTTGGTGGTATATTTTGTTCTTTTATTTTTTTTGTTCTTCTTAGGTTCCTGACTTCGTGTGTCTCGAATGGCTGGTTCTTCTCTTGAAGGACCAGCCAGTGAGAGAGAGACAAAAGGGAAGGGAGGGAGGTTAGCCAGTGTAAATACCGGCTGGCTACCCTGTGCTGGGGAAAGGGGTATAGGGAATAAAAGGAGAAGGAAGGGAGAAAAAAACAAGAAAAATGCACACAGTAACGCCTATGGCTCGGCGTGGCATTCACGAACTCCTGTTCCTTCCGCATTGGAATGGCCGACAGCCCTGCTTGCGACACCTGCGGCTGCGAGGAGACGATCGCGCACCTCCTCTGTGACTGTCCACGTTACAATGTGCAAAGAAAAGTGCTCGTGACCGTGCTCGAAAAACTGGACAATCGCCCCTTCACAGAAGAGAAAGTTCTAGGACACTGGTCCAGACGGGTTTCGGCACTCAAGGCCTTAAGGGCTTCGCCAGCCAGTGAGACTGTGCTCTAGGGCAACAGTTTTGCAAGCGGGGCTTGTCTTCAGAAACTAATTCGGCCCTAACGTCATTTAATTCAATCCACATTATTTCCGACAATGCTGCTGGAGGCTAAAAAAATTGCGAATTCGAGAACGAGGTCTATTACTTCTTGCCCAATTACTCACCGTTGGATCTTCTGAAGAACCGCCTGTTCTCTATGCCTAAATTTTAGTGCTTAGTCTAGTGATATACATGTACTCGTGCTCATTTCTCTACATATTTTATTTACTTTCTCAAGTGTGCAATGAGTTCCTGCAGTTTTATTTCTTCTTCGCTGTGCCTTTGCCTGTATTTATTGACATTGACATTTAAGTTTTGCTGTCGCAGGTTGCGTGCCGCTGTCGTGCCAGGTGGGAGAACCCCGTCGGGCTTTGCTCCCTTTTATGCAGCCTCGTGTCAAGATTCGGAGGTAAATCGAGTCTTCAATTTAATTCAGATCAACCGATTGGGCCAGCCCTTCTGCCATCGGCGACAACTATCGGCCCCGATCACAGGCAGTCACGATATGCGCCTCGACGATTTCGATCAACATGGCCACGGCGTCCGAGGCTGCGCTGATGCACGAGAACCCGGCAGCGATGGAGTGATGCGTGCTGCACCGCCGTCACTTTCTTTGAGCAGTCACCACCGATAGATAGTTGCATGAGCCCCGCTTACAGCGCAGTATTAAGCGGGATACAAAGTCACAACGCAGGCACCTCAAACGCACTCCAGCGTCCGCAGTGCCCGCGTTTTCACTGCCCGTCACGTTCTCGTTGAGCCGGTAATGCATTAATGAAGAAGCTAGCGCCTAAATAGCCCCTGTGACGGAAATCATGTCCTTACACACTCAGACAATACGGTGATAAAGCGTGACGGTTCTAATTAAAACAAAAACAGCTACATGGAGAATGGTGGCAAGTACTTCGAAGTGCCCACCGACGTTCTCCTATATCTTGGTGCCTCTAATTCAAAACACGATTAAACGCGCGAAAACCGCACTTGTGCAGCCCCTCCATGGTTCACGTGTCGATGGCGCTCTACGTCGAAGTGCCTCCCGTACAACACGTTCACGCGAGGGCGTTGCCCGTTTGAATCGACTTGGACGCCTCCGGTACGCACAAGTTTGGGGGCATTCAGAAACTGCAGACAGGAAATCGCATGCCGCATCTGGGTCGAGCCGCTTCAAGCTCCTTGCCTATATACGCAGCAGACTTGGGACAATGCGTGAGTCCATGGCAGCCACCCTCTTGGTTGTCGCTCTGCCGAGACTCGGCGCCCCGTCGACAATTAGCGGAAATGGTTGCGACGAGCACACGTAGAAGTAATGTTGCCTTCAGGGCCTTTGGGTGTGCTGTCTTTCCAAACCTGTCGGACTTGGTACTAAAAGAAAAGAAAAAAAAAAAAAGGAGAAGTGTTTGGTTTCCACGGGGTTCCGTGGTGTATAGGCAGAGCCTGGGGGCTTCTGTAGGGCTTGCGTATCGTTCAGAGTTCTTCATCGGTGCAGGCGCTTGCTTTAAACCATACTGTATGAGCGGCAGCAGGCAGGCAACCCACAAGCAATGTTTTGGGGGCCGTTACGTTGTCACTTGTGCATCCGGGGCTGGTACAACGGGAGCGACTCGTCTTTAATTGTTTCCAAGTGTTTCTAAAAGAGCGAGCTGAATTGGAGCAGCCTGGATGCTGACGGGCGTGTCGCCTTTGACAGCAGGTCTATCATGGGTTTCAACTCAGCAAATCGTCTCAAAGCACAGTTACGATTCCTTGGTTATAACTTGTGACCTGAACTTCTACTCCTATAGAATGGATTGCCGAGCCATTGTGTGGGTTTCAGTCCAAGGGCAGGTGCTATGCACCTTCGTCTCTGCCATGTGCGAAAAGTTCCCGGTATTACACGGTTGCACGTCCCTCCCTTGGAAATATTCATTTGTGCCTGTAACCACATCCAATTCTGCATAAAATGCTACCCTCACGCCATCGGCTGCTAGCTATCCATTTTCCACAGTTGTAGCCACCCGCTAAAGACGCGAGTGAGACAAGCACGCCTCTGGTGAAATTAGTCAAGTCACTGTTCGATCGATAATCGATAGAGCTTAAGCGCTTAACGCTGTAATGCCGAAACACAGTTAACATTAAGAATAATCAGATGTTTGACTATAGGGCTGGCCTTGGTGACTACAAAATTAAATGAAATATCGCTTTTTCAGCCTAATTAGTGTGGTAAATGAACAATTTGCCAACGGTTTGCTGAGTTAGGTACACTGGAAAACTTGTTCCAGCTTACCGATAACGATACTAAGTTTTCCGAGTTTAATTCCAAATCTTGAGGTATAAAGCGCAGCGTAGCTTACCCGAGACGATAGGTATTATAGCGTTAAACTATGAGCAGGGGAGAAAGCGAGGGTGATGGGAAACGAGCTCGTGTAACGCAAACCATCGCCAGCTATACGTTCCGTAGTCTCAAGTTCATGCCGGGTTCGCTGGACGAGAAAATGTGCGACTTTGACACATTCGCTACTGTGGGGACATGCGCGCGAGAGGCGGGCGAAGCAAACCTGGGTAACGGTAGGAAGCACCAGCACGAATGAATGAATGAATGAATGAATGAATGAATGAATGAATGAATGAATGAATGAACCATTTAGTGACAGGATGGTTCATTAGCCTAAACAGAGAAAGGGGATGGCAGGAGTATAAAGGAACATATATAAAATAGGTAAATAAAGGAGGCGGCTGGAACGAATTGTGGGCGCGAGAACGGGAGGAACGTCCACCCAATCTGCATAAAAGCACATGCATTACTCCCATTTCTTTCGTCCGTCATTAGGGGGCACGACATGTTCCCGGGTATCCCAAATAACTTGAGCCAAGAATTTAAAAATGAAAGGCGCGTCGGAAGCGAGATGAACCGAAGGCATGCAATTCGCAGTAGCCTAAAGTAACTCGCGCAATTTCTTTTTGTTTTACCCATAACTCACTAAATAATAAAGTTTAATTACCCAATTTTTTTATTTAGTGGCTGAAGACCCCAAGTATGATACGCAGAATTGTAAAGCGCCTTCAGAAACCACCGACCGAGTTGTATCCTTTACGAGACGTCTCACGAAGTCCTTATTCCCGGGTTGCAAAGAAAGTCACGAAATATAAAAAATTCAGATGACGGAGTGTTGGCGTAGTGCTATTGTGCTGCTCTCGAGTGCCAACCCCTTTGACCACCGCTGAATGTCTCCGTCTTCACAAGGAACGCGAAAGCCGGGGCCCCAGCCGCCTACGAGTGCTGCGGGCTCGAGCGATGCAGGGCAGTCTGGAACGCCAGTAATAGGATGGTCGTTTCTTTACTCAGTGGTTATAGTGTTGGACTGCTGAGCACGAGGTCGCGGGATCGAATCCCGGCCACGGCGGCCGCATTTCGATGGGGGCGTAATGCGCAAACACCCGTGTACTTAGATTTAGGTGCACGTTAAGGAACCCCAGGTGATTAAAATTTCCGGAGGGCTCCACTACGGCGTGCCTCATAACCAGAAAGTGGTTCCGGCACGTTAAATCCCATAGTCTAATTTAATTAATTAATTTCTTTACTCTAGCGCCCAAAACGCCTCTGCGAAGTAAAGGGGCTCGTTTCGAATAGCTGGCGAGCACAATTGCAAAATTCGACCGTGAGACCCCCCCTCCCCTCCACACACACACACACACACAAGGTGTAACAAAAGTTAGGCCCATAAGCTTTTTAATATTTAGATAAAGGATATTTGTTTATTCAGTTACGTCGTTTCTGTACTCTAGCGGGCATACCGACTCTGCAACAAGCTCTATAAGTTTCACGCATATATATATATATATATATATATATATATATATATATATATATATATATATATATATATATATATATATATATATATATATATGCGCTCCTGTCTGCATGATTATGTTTCTGTTTCTCGCTGAGTTTCTGCAAGTATTATACTCAACAATCTAATATAATAACTTTTACCAATGTTCACTCTGTTAGTCTTCATTATTCGAAGCAATGTCTTGTGATCCATCAGTTTTCGTTCCTTACGCCCAACGGGCTGTGCGAAGGCCGCTTTGTGTCGACATCCAGGCTCACTGAAATGAACATACATGAGTACGCAGAGTTTATCCATTCGTATTTGGTCTGTGGTCCGATTTTATATGTTCCTGGTTCATTTCTATTTATTTCCGCTGCTCAAATGAAGCGGCTTTTGTTTCTCAGGTGCACTAAATCGGCCGCTTTTGCTTTTCTCCGATTTCTACACTTCCCATTTTTTTACAACACGGGCAAATGCTTTTCCAACAATGCAGGGTGACCTTATGAAGTCTCGGTTCTTGTGTTCTGTGCCTAAATTTGTAACATTTTTTATTTGTTTTTTTTAATTGGGACTTTGTGTTGTTTTGTGTGTTGGGTATTTGATTGATTGACAGAATGAGTGATTGATTATTTGGTGTATCATTTTCTACTTTCCTGTCGGTTACTTCTCCCTCTGTGGGTGTTCCTCCAATTTCGATCAAGCCATCCAGTTTTCAAATTTTGGGCTTCAAATAAGAATCCGTATGGAGCACATCAACTGGGTGCAAGTCATGGCTTTGTTATGTGGTAGTTCTGTGTCTAATGCTGCCTAAAAAGTGGGCTGCTGGAGGTGACGATTGGTGTGCACTTTTATAGTGTGTGTTTGGGTGTGTGTTTTTGTCATGCCAAATAGTATACCACCGTCACTGTGCCAACAGATAATTCCTTTTTTCTTGTGACAGCAATTGTATGGACACTCCAAGCGCATTTCTGCCGTCGACGTCGCCGTGAGGTTCCCTATAAGTTCCAAGGGCGATAAAGTCGTCACCGCACGCCGTATCCTGCATGTGCCAGGGAAAGCTTGCAAGGGTGAGCGGGCGATCACGGCTCAATCTCGAGCACGAAACGTAGGAACGTGGGGAGAAAGCGCGCCGTATTCCGTCGCGCGCAAAGCTTTGGGAGGGCGCTAGGGAGGGGGGGAGGGGTACCCGTGCTGCTCTCGGCGGCGCGGGCGGCCGCGCGCGCTCGCCCAGGCCGCTGTATCCTACAACGCATTTGCGACCTGCACAGAGGGCTTGTTTTCGCGGCTCAGCTCGCGTTGACGCCAGGGGCGGCGCGAAAGTCAATTCGCTCACTGCTGCTGCCGCGATTACTCCCTCCAGTGTTTTGACAGCGAGTTTTCGCGATCATGCAGTGAGATGTGTTCATGTTTGCATGTGCGCTCGTGACACCATGCTGGTTCATTTAGTTAGTATGCCTATGTTTACGTGTTTATACGGTCGACAAAACTACTGTCCTTACTTCGTATAGCTGTCGACTAATTTGCTATCGCAATCGATCCTTCGCCTTTCGGGCGAAACTGCGACCTTTTAAATTGTTTGTTTCCAACATTCTTTCTAGGTTTGTGTTTTCATTACCTCCCTGTGTGTGGGCGATCGCCCTCGTGAGTACTAGCCATGTTTTGAGGCCACCGCAACAGAAGCTCAAGAGTAGTAAAGCTCGCAAGTCGAAACAGGACCAGGCACAAAGATCGTGCAGGAGGGAAATACCTGCGCAATCGTACGTTATCAGCGCACTCGTACAGATAATTGCGGACAAGGAACAGGAGATCAAGGAAAGCACACATTATTAATAACATTATTGATGCGCACCACCACCTGAAGCAAGAACTGGCGTGCAAACTGACCAGTTTCGGTTGTGGCTTCTACAAAGCCGGTAACACAGTCAGCTACTTTCGTCCAACTCAGGAAGTCACTTGTGCACAGAAGGCAACGACAACTGCGCGTAAAACAACGATGCTGCGGTTTGGCATCATTTGTCTGCTGACTTACACCTGCCCAGCTATCCTCTTCATACGCCTCTTGGTGCCATAGCAGCTATGACATCGCGCTGCTAAGCACGAGGTGGCAGGATCCTATCCCGGCCGCGGCGACCGCGTTAGCATGGAGGCGAAGTACAAAACGCCCATGTACCGTTCGTTGGGCGCACGCTTAAGAACCCCATCTGGTCCAAATTATTCCGGAATCTACCAATATGTCGTGTGTCATAATCTGATCGTGTTTTGGCGTGTCAAATCCCAGAATTTAATACTTTTAATTATATACCCTGAGGCGCGATTTCATTCGGTCCATTCAATATTCTTTTTTCCCCACATTTCGTGCGCTCATATTCCGAATCATGAAAACTAAACTGCTAAAGAACAATGAGAGTTTTGCATTCTTCAGCCTCTTTTGTCACGTTTACAGAAAGTGACATCCATGTGAGAATTATCTACAGGAACGTCACATATGACAACATCAACAATTTCTTGTCTAGCATACTTAGAGAGCATCCATCCATCTACTCGAAGAGTATACTGGATGCAAAACATTATAAAATACAGGGAAAGCAACTGTAGGCAACGAACGCCGTCACCACCAGGCCCCGTTCTCTCAGAAGAGGAGGCGACTAAAAGATGTTCCTGAGACAGTCCCGCAAGGGGTGGTCGTGATGCCTCAGTCTCGCCGCCACCGCCAGTAGGACCTCCTTGGCTGATCGCAGGCATCTCCGTCCTCCTCAAGCCCGGCGTTTTACAACCCTAGCTGTGTACGGTAGCCTCTGTTGTTCAGAGTGTACAACTGCGTTTCAAGAAGGAAGGTGGTGTTTCTGTTTGCTCCCCCAAATTCGCGAGGTACCCTTTTGCGTGGGAGTCGCTTGGTGCGAGTGTACACGTGTGTCTTACTTCCGTCGCGTGTTTCTGGTGGCACATTCGCGGGCCACTGTCGATCAGACCGAGTTTTTCTAACCAAGTGCGCGGTTAGGCAGCCGAGTCCGCTGTCGAAAACTTTTACACAATGAACCTGCAGCATGGTCATATACAGTGATATTTAGAGTGAGCGCACAGACGTCTACCTTACAACTAGTTTTGAACACCGTTACACACATTGAATTAGTCAACCTCGCAGTGTAGCCTTTATCTGAAGTGTTTCAATACGTTAGTGGCACAATTTAGCTACAATTATTTGCATCAATGTTTTTTTTAATACATTAGCTTTCCGCATACGATTGTGTACACAATGCCCTAAGGAACCATAGGTCAAGTTGAGCGGCATGGTCAGCCTTATGAGGCGTGTCACATGTTCCAGTTAAAATTTGGGAATATTGATAAGAAGCGAAATATGTGCGACCAAATGCGTGAGCGCCAAAGCAATAAAAAGAAAGGAAGGCGAGCCCAAGATAGTGGCATCCACATGTCCGAAAGTGATGAACTAAATGAGGTGACAAGGTATAATGTCGCCGTTATGAGAATGACATTAATGAATGCATGGCACATTGTATGAACGTTATATACAGAGAACTTGAACAGTAAGCGAAGAGTTATAAAGCAAACTTGTGGTGCATGTATCTTGGTCGTCGACATTGTTTCGGCCGCTCGGTACACGTCTTGATGTGAACACGCATACTCTATATCCGACAGGAATTCATTACAGAGCTGTCTGAATTCCATTGAGAACATGGTCCTTGCAAGGGAGAGAAAGAGAGGCTGAATTCATTGTAGCTAGGTCGGCCGGGGCTTGGATGCACTAGTCGGTATTGACAATAGTAAGAGCGGCTTACCGAATTGTCCACAGAAGCCTGTCGAATGACATAAACAGGACGTCAGTGCCCGATGCCTGACGGCGTAAAATTCCTACTGCGGCTTGTCTGACTCTGGCAAAATCTCAATAAATGCAGGTACGAAGTATGAAAGTTGTCTCTCAACTGCATACCCACCGCATTCGGCAAGTGGGCACGAATTATTGGAGAGTAGCCTTAGCTGAAGCGGATGCTCGATACTCCTGAGGATTGCCCTCGGTCAACGGGCCACACCACTGAATTCCTATGTGCCATCGGCCACTCCTGCTCCGTTAATCACTTGTAATAGCAGTCCACAGCAAATGAGAATTGATTAATTAAACACGCTCGTGCAACAACCTGCTTTTCTTCACAGGGAGGAAGAAAGCGGACAATAAAAAAAAATGATTAACCATGAGGATAAGGAGTAGGACTTGAAAAAGAGGTGGGTATTATTTTATACAATAATCAAGCAACACTTGGCTCCTTCAAAGCCGCCAGTCTGTAGCAAAGTCTGACCTCCAGTCGAAAGTATGGAACACCCAGCAATGAGTAATATGTCTTCAGCATAGCACCCATAAATCGAAACCATGAATACCGAGAAGCTTATTTACCAAAAATGATTCCCTGGATTTACAAGTTTCCCACAATGTTTGCTGGGGTCAGCTGTACACGCACATGTCTCGTACAGCACCCATTACACTGAATGCAGGACCTTCAATGTACAGCTCCCACTTACTCCTACAACAATAACCAACAAAATATCTGCATGCTCTAAGGAACCTCTACAAATACAAATAGTTACCAGACGATTTCCTTGTATGTATTGCTTGAAGAATTCGAAGGACACCTGCAATTCCTCGAATATAATCTTGTTTACTTCAAGGGAGCAACATATCATGTACAAAGTTACATACGTCGAAACACAAATGGCAATTCCGCATCAAGATATAAATAGACGCAGCAGATATGCCACCGGGAACCAATTTTAGCATACGTGCTTAGAATAATTACGAGCCATCGGTGTGTTTTAGCAGCAAACATCGCCCAACGTATGCAAACGCGGACCTATTGGCCTCGTTTTGAGGCGATTCCGTGTGATGGCCTCAAAAAGGTCTCACGCATGGCGCGGGCCTTCAAATTAATGGCGTCTGGGAACGCAATGACATTGTACTATAATAGGATTTCTTTTTCTCTTTCAAAAAGCAACTTAGGCCTTCACATTACGGATGTCTGGGATCACAATGACATAGCACTGTACATGGCAATCCACGTGCCCAGAGTCAGAAACAAAACTGTATCGCTAAACGCCCCCCCCCTCCCCCTCATAGACGCACACTAACACGCACAATGACCGTCGTCTCTCAGGAACTGTGTCCCGCGGATCTTCGCCGACGCCGTCGCGCGATCTTGGATAACGATATCCGCAGACCACCCTGAAGTAATCTGCGATTGATCGCCGATAATCTCCCGATGCGTCCGATTTCTGGCTCGTTTTCACACCTCGCCGGCTACGTATAGATACACTCGGCGGCACTCTTTTATTTATTTTCTCTCGAATGCCGATGGCTCATGGCTATTCTTACATTATTAACGTAACGAGCGGCGACCGACGCCTGTCCGTGGCGGGCGGGTAATCGAAGGCCTCGATTCTGCGCCCACTGTTTTAGACTCCGGCGTTGCCACGGGGCGACACGAGAGAGCCGGGCCTTGGCTGGATCTCCAAGAGTTAATGACGGGCCTCGTGACGACCGCATTACCACTGAGGCACGAACGCTGACACGTGCCTTCTCGCATTGTGCCTCCGGCACCTACGGGCGTATGCACAGGCGGAAAAGCAGCAGCCACGACAGTCAGGAAGACGATGGAAACGTTATACTTACTGTTGCAGAATGAGAAAAGCACTCCGCCGGGAGAGCTACAACATTGTGCATCCTTAGACTCGGACAGGCTTGCGTGACGTGCAATCCCCATCTAGGTCGCGTGGTTAAATGCAGGCCGGTTTGGAACGAGTCTTCCTTTCTTTGTTTTTTTTTTTTTCTCGAGATACAGAGAAATACATTTGTAATGATAAAGAAGATGAGACGTCGGCCCGAATCAAAGTTCTCGCCTGCTACTGAGCATTAGAGAAGTAGAAATGAAAACAGAGCGAAAAGTGTTGATTGTCGGAACAAAAATGGGGGCGAATGAACGATAAGAGCGACGGCGATCGAAAGTCTAGACTCCTAACATGTCCTGCGCGACAACTTCGTGACAACATTTAGAACTTCATGCCGATGACTGCGGGGGTATCAATAGAACCTTTTCGGACAAAAGTTGAGTGATAAATAAATCCAGACAAGTATTCTGCCAGTGATTGTCCTTGCGATGCATACCGCGGGCAGATTCACAATACGTGTTCTGTATATATATATATATATATATATATATATATATATATATATATATATATATATATATATATATATATATATATATATATATATATATATATATATATATATATATAGTCTCTTATATGTTTGCGCCGCACTTCTCGCAATTGGGACGGTCCCCACGGCTTTCTCGCGGGATGTATCAATGTTCGAGCTGCTTGTTTTCAAGCAAACAGACACTAGAGATAAAAAATAGCAGACAAACTACGTTGACACATCTCTCAAGTGCGTTGAACGACATGCTTTGTAAAGTAATATTTGTGAAATTAGTAATATATGAATGCGCTTACTGCAGCTGAACTTGCGCATAGACGCAAGGAAAGAACTGGATGCACACCACGTGACGGGGGCAGTAGTTTTCCTACGCTTGACCCCTTCGTGGGGACATGCCAGCAAGTAAGGCTACGAACCAGACTTCCTTCTAACCCGCCGAAGCTCAGGGTAGCAAATCATCAACTCTCATATGGTTAACCTCCCGGGCAATTTCCATCTTTCCGTAGCCCCATTTTGTAAACTGGTCCCGGAATATTATTCTTGTCTACATATGAAATTATCGCCAGTAGACTTTTTCAGTTATTTCTTACCAATCTTAAATGGGACGACGGCGCCGCCACATGTTTGTGACGTCATGCTCTGAAGATTCACGTTAGCGTATATTGATTAAAAAAAATTAAATTATGGGGTTTTACGTGCCAACACCACTTCCTGATTATGAGGCACGCCGTAGTGGAGGACTCCGGAAATTTCGACCACCTGGGGTTCTTTAACGTGCACCTAAATCTAAGCACACGGGTGTTTTCGCATTTCGCCCCCATCGAAATGCGGCCGCCGTGGCCCGGATTCGATCCCGCGACCTCGTGCTCAGCAGCCCAACACCATAGCCACTGAGCAACCACGGCGGGTCGCGTATTTTGATGCATGTCCTGCCAGCAGGAACTCAAACAGACAGGAGCCGAGGATACATACCCGAAAAGAACCAGGGTCTTTGGTGTCCGTCTCCCATTTTGTCCCAAGTTTGATTCTGCTATAGTAACGTGTATCACGCAGGGTTGAAATCTGGGCCAGTTGGTACATACTTGAACGAAAAAACAAGTCAAAAACACAAAGGACAAGAGGAGAGGTTCACACCACAACGACTGGTCGTTCACGCCAATCGTTGTGGGGTGAGCCTCTCCTCTTGTCCTTTGTGTTCTTGACTGGTTTTTTTCGTTCAAGTGTATCACGAGTTCAGCAACCAGTTAGCCCACATGACAGCACTTGTCTATAGGGAACGTGCAGCCACGCTGGAAAAAAACAGGCAGCAAAATTCATTCACAGTGTTTCGTGCAAAGGTTACAAGAGCGAATTCTGACGCCTCAGAGATTCGACTGCCCATGGGAATCATGGTATAGTACGTGCACTTTTCGGTCTCTTCATGTGGTTTCGCTGAAGTTTCTATTCTATTGTCGTTGTTCGCCATGAAAGTGCACCTCCTGCGCCGTGCTCCATGCCTAGCAGCATTTAAGTCTATTTAGTTTAGTTTAATCTAGTTTAAGAAGTGAACTGGCAGCATTTCATTATTTTTACGCGTACAACTAATACTTTTCGCGGCGCGTAATTTTCCCGTACCTGATGACGTAGCGATACTCATTGTGCGAGTGACATAAACATAGACGACTTTTGCATAGCAAAATCCATCAAGGGGAAATTTTTTTCAATGTAACAAAATATTTTCCGACACCCACCCACTCCGTATTTCGTCGCTGTGCTTGGCGATTTAAGAGTGGAACCATTTTCCAAGGTCAGTAACTGATATAGTTAATGCAAGTAAATCTCCAGAAGTATTCATTCGATATATCTGGGCACCAATTTGACAGCAAACATAAACGCGGAAATTTTCAACACTGTCAACTTTAACACCTATTTCCAATGGCATGTGGTATTCTGTCACCATGTTTTTTTTTATTTTTCAAATTCTTTTCTCCCTCCTTACGCGTATTTTTCTCATGCTTCTTTGTGCTTGCAGCTCTATTTTCCTATCAAATTCTGTTCTATGCTGTTTTCCATCATTCTAAATGGCAAGGTGTGTTCTTATCTCGTGCTTTAATTTAAGGAACAGTGTTTTCTACTAGAAAAATATAACTTCTAGCGCCATGGGAAGAGTTCTAACGTTAGGGTGTTCATTGCCACAAAGTGATTCTGCACCTCCCATGTATAACCCCGTGGGCCTTTGGGCAAAATCCAAGAAAACCCTGGAAAGAAAGAGAACAGGCGAATTTATTTATTTATTTATTTATTTATTTATTTAAAGTACCTTACAGGCCCTATGGGGGCATCATGTAAGGGGGTTACAATATCAAGGCAAAAAAAAAAAAGAGTGAGCAGCCTTCTGAAGTCTAATACAAAAGATACGCCTCAACGCAGTACTCATCAACATTACTACCAAGATCAAAACATGAAAAAGGAAAAACTGAAGTAATGAAAGGCCACAAAGGTACATTTAAGGAAATAACACGAGTAAAACTTAACGCAAGACACTAATAATAGAAAGCAAAATACACGAAAAAGGAACTGATCAGGGAGTACAATTCTTGAAGAGATATTTCGGGAAAAAGACGCAAAAAAGCAATAATATTTACAGGGCATACAAGTGAACACGTGACCCAGCATAATACAGCACTTCATAAGAGCGAGATAGCAATGCATCAATAATAATAAAAACATCACAATAAGTTCGAAGGACATTGCAAAGTGTAAGAAACAAGATAAAGTCATTTGTAAGTGCTATTATGAAAAATGCTCGTGTAGGAGATGACGAAATTTTTCTTGATCTGACTCGGAAGCAGTGTGATCAGGCAGATTGTTCCACAAGCGAATGGCCGTAGGGAGTGCTGAAAAGGTAAAAGCATGTGTCGTACCGTACATGCGCGCAAAACGTAAGTGGTTATTTAATCGGCGAGACGTGTTCGAGGCGATCTGGATATGCAGCGTGCATTGTGTGGCATTATAAACATATTTGTGAAACAAGGATAACAGAGCGATATTACGGCGAAGAAATAAAGGCTGGATGGAATGATCGAGTTTCATTTGCGTTACGCTGGAGTGGTGGCTATAATTACGTGAAATGAAACGGGCAGCTCGGTTCTGGACTGATTGAAGCATGTCGATTAAGTGGGTAGGATGTGGGGACTAAATGGATGATGCATACTCGAGCTGTGGACGAACAAATGTCTGATAGGCCAATTTGCGGATGTTGGAAGGTGAATTACCCAGATTACGACGTAGGTATACCCTAATGTCCTTGAAGCTTTTGCGCAAACGGCTGCAATGTGGCCGGTCCAGGAGAAGCTTTCGGTTAGGTGAACACCCAAATATTTATATGATACTGTAGGTAACAATTCTTTATTATTGACGTTGTATAAAAAATGTGAGTTGTCACGCTTACGACTAAAAGAAATTACCTGACATTTTGATACATTTAAAGCCATTAACCAGGTGCTACACCAATTATGAATTAGGCTAAGATCATCTTGAAGCGCCAGGTGGTCGTCAGTACTGTTAATTGATCTATAAATAATGCAGTCGTCAGCGAAAATACGTAAGCGAGAAGAAACATTAAGTGGCACATCATTTATGTAAATTAGGAAGAGTAAAGGGCCCAAAACGCTGCCCTGAGGTACACCAGAAGTAACGTAAGAAGGAGACGAAGGAATATTGTTAACTACTGTGAACTGTTGACGATTCGAAAGAAAATTACGAAGCAATGTTACAGTGAAAGAGTCAATTCGAAGTGCAGTTAATTTTGCAATAAGGCGACAATGAGCTACACGATCAAATGCTTTGGAAAAGTCAAGTAAAATGCAGTCGGTCTGCTGGTTATTGTTCATGTTAAGGTGCAGGTCAGTCGTGAATTCGAGTAACTGTGTCTCACATGATAATCCTTTCCTGAAACCATGTTGATGGCGAAAAAAGAAATTATTGGACTCTAGGTGGTTATAAATATGAGAAGCAATTATATGTTCGAGCATCTTGCGGCAAATGCAGGTCAATGAAATTGGACGGTAGTTTTCCGGGGAGCTTTTATTCCCATTTCTATATATGGGTATGATTTTGGCCATTTTCCAGTCACTGGGCAGCTTTCCCGGCGAGAAAGCCTGCTTGAATATACGATACAGAATGTTACTGGATATATAAATCGTATTTTTTGATACCTTGGAACTAATATTATCAACACCAGCTGAAGTAGACAGCTTGAGATTAGTAATAAGACATGCAATTCCCTCCACCGAGATTTCAATACTTTCTATGAGTTGCCAGTCCTGATCAGCAACATCATATACATTGGTATGATCCTCGCGGCTGAAAATCGATGAAAAAAAACGTATTAAAAACGGAGGGGCGTTCATTGTAAGAAAGGGAGTATTTTTCTCACTATGTGAGGCTATCCGGTTAGAGTCGAGGTCAGGTGATATAACTCGCCATAACTTTTTCGGATTTGAATGTAAGGGAGAAGGTAAATCTGTGGAGAAATAATTATTTTTAGCGTCAGCTAAGGCAGAACAGTACGTTTTTAAGCAAACGCTGTACCTTTCCGAAGAAGGAGCATTATTGACGCGTTTAGCGGTATTGTAGAGACGTTTCTTTTTATTCCTGAGCTTACGTAGGGCATTATTAAACCAAGGATTAGATTGGTCATTTGTTATCGAGATCAACGGAATATATTTGTTAATTAGAGTAGACATCTATTCTTGAAACATATCCAGTTATCTTCCACCGAGCGATTATGAAAACAATGTTGCATGTTGTTGAAAAATGCTTCAAGTTCATCGTTTATTTTAGAGTAGTTTGCTTTGTTATAATCGCGTATTATTGTCTTTGAGATCACTGCAAAGGGTAGTGGAACACTGAATACACGATATTCTTCCATAGTGATGACCTTTAGGCGAATTATGGAAGCTTCAGCACGTATCCAAAGTTTCACATCTCTTCATCTAGGTAAAAGTTACATTGTATAGTAAACACAAGCAAACTTTTCTGTTCACTGAGTGATCTACGCATGGAACAGGATATGATACACTGCTAGCTATTCGTGTGATCAGTCTCCTATTGACAAGACACGTCCTTTTTTTATTATTTTTAGTCATTGGC